>NW_019416235.1:71831-83106 GCF_000390285.2 Anoplophora glabripennis | reverse complement strand
TGAAAAAAAGTGTTTTAGGCCGAAAAAAATTAATATCTCAGAAACTTCTTTAATTTTTTATCTAAAAAAAATTGAGGTTATTTAAGACAGAGAAAGGTAGACTTTCACCAAGTTTCATCAAAATTTAAATTATTTTTGCGGAAATGAGAAATAAAAAACGAAAAATCAGAAAAAAACATGTTTTCCGCATTTTCCTCGGAAATTTTGAGGTTATGTTAAAAAGTGACCTCTACAAAAGTTGTAGATTTTTGCATGATCTACAACTTTTGTATTAGATACTTTTTTTGTTTGACGTCAACTTTCGCCAATAATCCCAGTGATACAATTTTTCATAACTTTTCAAACCCCCAAATCAACCCTCCGCCGCCCCTGCTCACGCATTTATTTTTTTTAGGTTTATTATAAGCCCTTTTACCATTTCCACTTATAAAAGTCCAGATAACATTTTTTTTTCTCCAAGTGTAATTCGGTTGGACTATCACGTGAAATGCCCCCTATAGTCTAAGAGATTGGTGTCAAAATCCCCGTGATTGGATTAATGGCCAATTTTGTTTTTAATGTGTTGGTCGTATGTTGTATAACAAGGTTTCAGAGTTTGCTGACATCCCTTATGGGGCAGGGGTTGGGGGTGCGTGGGTAAATACGAAAATCGCCCCGTGATCAGATTAATGTCAGTAACTCATAATATATATTCTAGACCTTCGGGGGAGTACGAAAATTAAAGTTGAGCCTAGTTGGGGCAGGGGCGTTTAAAACGGGGTCAAATGTATCACTTACCGAGCGCGCAAACTGTATGCGTAGTCCTGTATCTGTTTCGGGTTGGCATTTGATCGCAGATTTTTGCTTTAACGACTTCCAAATAACATCAAAAACAATAATTTTTCTATGCAAATAAAAAAAACGTGGGCTTAATTGTTATTGCAAAAAAGTATAGAAAATAGCAAAAAAAAATTTTTTTCTTGGATTTCTCGTCGATAACTTAGCAACTATTCATTTTAGACAAAAATGGAAGAGGAAAAAAGTTTTGTAATTAAATTTTGATCAAGATAGAGTTAGTTGCAATTCCAAAAAATAAATATTGTTATTGCAAAAATCGGAATAATCATTTAAAAAATGGCAAAAAGTGCTAGTTTATTAGTCATTCTCGCAATTTTCACACTTATAAACAATTGCAATAATTTAATGTTTTTTCAATTTTTTTTAATTTTAAAATATGGTTTGAAAGTACTCGGAAAGACGAATATT
The DNA here is from genome assembly GCF_000390285.2 of Anoplophora glabripennis. Lineage (NCBI taxonomy): Eukaryota > Metazoa > Arthropoda > Insecta > Coleoptera > Cerambycidae > Anoplophora > Anoplophora glabripennis. The sequence continues at coordinate 81,861 of NW_019416235.1, read as the reverse complement.
TAAAAAAAAACCTGATGATCCGCCCATTATTTTTGGAGTTATAGCCCGTTAAAGTTAACCTTTATTTACAGCAAAACTATAAGGATATAAAGGCTGTTTTTTTAACTAATGGGTTTGTCATTTTGAGTACTTTCCAGATATAAATTTCCAAAATTTGCAATAACGGGCGTCAGTAGTTAAACAGTGGGGCTACCAACACACTTCAAGGTCACTCCAAGCTACCACCAGGCTGCCGCCATCCGGAGCTGGCACCAGGTCTCCAGCAGCAGCTCCAAGGTCACGCTGAAGAAGTGTCAGTGAGGTGCGAGGGGTGGGGGATCTGGATTGCAGAAGAAGAAGCCGGGGTCCGTCATCGGCAATGACCAGGAGGTCGGCATCGAGGAGCGTGACGTCAGAGGCGGCACCAGGTGCGTGCATGAGCAGCGGCGGGGGGCAGCGGGGTGCAGGTGCGGAATGCAGAAGAAGAAGCCGGGGTCCGTTATCGGCAATGACCACCAGGAGGTCGGCATCGAGGACCGTGACGTCAGAGGCGGCACCAGGTGCATGCATGAGCAGTGGCGGGGGGCAGCGGAATGCAGGTGCGTGGGGCGGCAGCGGGGTGCCGGCGTGTGGGGTAGCAGCGCGATGCCGGCGTACGGGGAGGCAGCGGGATCTTTTTGTTATAAGGTAGAAAATATAAGAAACGAGCGCGCGCGCGTGGGTTTAAGATAACAACAACATGATGATGTAACTTTCCTGGAATGTGGCCACAGCTGTGTATGATTAATATCAGATAAAATGTTAATATAAACAAAAGCGGAGGCTTCAAATAAAAATCGACTAAAAGTACTCATGGTAAAAATATTATTTAAAAAAAATAAATCCCGTGTCGAATCAACACATAAGAGTTGTTCAGTTTTAGCGTTTGCTTTGATACTCTCTTGGATGCATAAAAGATTTATTTTTAAATGTAATAAACATATTTCTCCAGCTTCATATGAGAACGTGACTATAAAGTAAACAAAATTTAATCATCGTTATTATCGCATAAAATAATATTACGCCGACAATCGAATATTTACGTATAAAATATAAGTTGGGTAAGGTTAGTTTATGCTATTATTAGAGTATGCATATACAGGATGTCCACCGAAAGGTATGTTTTAAATGGATTTTACATTTGAATTATTTGAAAAAATAATAGCAGCTATTTTTTATTGTAGAGGTTGGCATGACTCACGTTCTTGGAAAACAATGATGACGTCATCACCATTTCTGGCACAGGTGTTGTTTTTATTACAGTTATGTAAACAAATGTATGATTTATTACCCTTTTCTTGGAATTTTGTCTGGCTTTTAAGCAGTTATGTAAACAAACTTCAAAGGCGGTGTGCGCCTTAATTTTTTCTCGGAAATTGATATATAGATATATTTCTTGGAAAATACGTGACCAAAGCGTTGTTTATATTACCGTTATGTAAACAAATACATGATTTATTACCCTTTTCTTGGAATTTTGTCTGGCTTTTAAACAAGTTTCAACCTGTAGCTGTGGTCCTAGCGTGGGAACTTGTAGATAAACGGGTGATGAAATATTTCATAATGTTGCATAATGTTGTGCAATGGCTTTATCTGTCCAGCGTTTCAGAGGCTTTTGATGCAAAACTGGATATAACCGGAAATAACCGGTTATAACCGGAAATAGCCGAACGCGTCGACTATAAAAGCCTGTGGACTCGTGAAAAGGTCTCATTTGCTTTCGAAATTTGTTCGAGTGCACGTGATTGTTTTGTTTGCTTTTCAAAGTCGTGTTAAACTTTTTTTATTGAAATACAAAATGTCAGTTGCCGAGACCGTGTGTGATGTCAGCTGTAAAATTATTAAACTGACCAAAAAATCGTTGACTCTGTTGAAGACCGATGACGAGATCAACAGACACATCAAAATTATAAATAAAAATATCGGCGTAATAAACGAGGCCATCAAAATTAAAATTCACAAAATTGATAAGAACGAGAATATATTCCGTTTGGAAAACAATTTGGCGGTGCTGAAATATTATCGTGAACAGCTAAAACAACTAAAAATTAAAAATAAAGTGTCCGGAGGTTCGGTAGTGCGTCCCAACAAGAAGAATTTGGTGTGGCAAGATGTGAAATCGTGCTTCAAGAGTCGTGTGCGGTCGGGAATCATCGTGAACGTTAGTCTCAAGGAACCTAAACAGTTTCTAAAAAAATCATTTCGTAGTTTTTCTATAAAAGCGAAAAATGCTTTAAAAGACTCGTTAATTAAAGTAAATTTAGTTTTTGAAGGAAATTTCGTAAAATTAAATGACGGGGAAGTAGATTTAAAATCATTCGGGACAAAAAACGAAATTATTGACCGCAGTACAAATATAAAACAGTGGTGGGAAGACAATGTTGTTCAGCCTATACTACACAAACTAGAAAACTTTGAACATCGTAATAGCGGCTGGACTTTGTTGGAAATTATCGGGTTACGTGTAAATATAAATAATTATTCACCGATTACCGTGGGCTCGTCAACGTACGTCGAGATGCCCGAGTTTATTAAAAACAAAACGTGTGTTGTTAACGTAAAGAATGATGATGAATATTGTGTTTTATGGAGCATAGTCTCTGCTCTACATCCAGCTAAAGCACATGCAGATAGAATTTGGTCATATCCCGATTTTCGTGACATATTAAAATTTGACGGCATAGAATTTCCTATAACTTTGAAACAAATTCCAAAATTAGAGCGTCTAAATAACTTGGCAATTAATGTGTACGGCATTGATAAGAAGGAAGTCCTACCGGTATGCTTGAGTAAAAGCGATAGCAAACGAGTTATAAATTTACTAATGGTCCCGGCATATTCGGTTCAAGATAGCGACAACGATGACGATGAAACACCTGTTTATCACTTTGCGTGGATAAAAAACATGTCGCGTTTATTATCCAAACAAATATCTAAACATAAGACTAAAAAATACATCTGCAATCGTTGTCTTAATCATTTCACAGAGCAGCGTCTTTTAGATGATCATTTAATATATTGCAATTATAAAACAAATACTTGCAAAGTAGAACTACCAGGTGAGCAAGAAAAATTTTTACAGTTTAAAAATTATCGTTTCAAAGAGAGGGTACCGTTCGCCGTTTATGCAGATTTTGAATGCATTTTGGAACCGTGTGACGAGAACAACGATCTAAATTTAAATACTCGAAATGTACAAAAACATACCGCGTTTAGTGTCGCCTATTATCTTAAATGTTCATATGATGATAGTCTCTCGCGTTTTAAATTGTATCGGGGTAGTGATTGCCAGGAGTGGTTCGTCCGGGAACTTGAACATATTGCCGACGAGGTGAATAACATCCTATCTCACCCGAAGCCCATGGAGCCTTTGACTGCCGCGCAAAAATTCGAACATGACAACGCGAAATTTTGTCACATTTGCGAAAAACCGTTTACCAGTTTCGATATCAAAATTATGGATCATTCACATCTAAATTCGGTCTACCGGGGGCCTTGTCATAATTCTTGTAACTTAAATTATACGGACAGTCACGTTATACCGGTCGTTTTTCATTGCTTGTCTTCTTACGACAGTCACTTAATCATACGTCACTTGGCTACGTCATTTGAGGGCAACATTTCACTTTTACCAATAAATAAGGAAAAATATATTTCCTTCGCAAAAGATGTAAAGGACACCAGAATTAAATTGAGATTTATAGATTCTTTCCGGTTTATGGCTGACAAAATTGAAAAGTTGGTCTCTTACCTCGATGACAGCCAAAAAAGAATCACTAAATCTCATTGTGATTCGGAGGAGACTTTCCGCCTTTTGACTAGGAAAGGTGTTTTTCCTTACGATTATCTAAATTCGTGGGACGATCGTAAAGACGATTTTTATAGTAAACTTACTGACGAAGCTATTTCAGACAGCGAGTACGAGCACGCTACAAATGTCTGAAATACATTTAATATTCAAAATTTGGGGGAATATTCGGACTTGTACCTGAAAACTAACGTTCTACTTTTGGCAGATATTTTCGAAAATTTCCGGGAAAATTGTCTAAAAACTTACGGTCTTGAGCCTTTACATTATTATACCTCCCTCGGTCTGGCCTTTGATTCCATGCTCAAAATTACTAAACAGACATTAGAATTACTGACGGACATTGACAAAGTTTTGATGATCGAGAAGGGGGATCCGAGGTGGCGTAGCCCAAGTGTCGAACCGGTACTCAAAGGCTAACAACAAGTACATGGGTGAGGCATACAATCCGGATGAATCTGATAAGTACATCATGTACTATGATGTAAACAACTTATACGGTGCGGCGATGTCTCTTCCCCGTCCAACAGGGGATTCGAGTGGGTACCCGTCGATCAATTCTACAACTTGAATATAACCGATTTAGCAGATGATGCTGAAATTGGTTATATTTTAGAAGTGGACATTGAGTACCCGCCCGAACTTCATGAACTCCACAAAGACTTACCCCTGTGCCCGGAACAAATGGTTCCCCCAGGAGGCAAACAATCAAAATTACTGACAACACTTTTTTCGAAAACCGGTTACGTTATCCATTACAGACAATTGAAACGGTGTATTGAGCGGGGATTAAAGATTACTAAAGTACACAAAATTCTTAAATTCAACCAATCGGCTTGGTTACAAAAATACATAAATTTAAATACGGATTTACGGAGACAGGTGACTAACGAATTTGAGAAAAATTTCTATAAATTAATGAATAATTCTGTCTTTGGTAAAACCATGGAAAATGTGCGATAACATAAAGATGTTAAACTGGTCACACAATGGGAGGGTCGATATGGGGCAAAAAATTTGATCGCGAAACCAAATTTTCACAGTTTAACAATTTTCGATGAAGACATGGTTATAGTAGAGATGAACAGACTCAAAATTAAGTTCAACAAGCCGATTTATGTTGGATTTAGTATTCTGGACCTTTCCAAAATTATACTTTACGATTTCCATTACGATTATATTAAACAAAATTTCGGCAATCAGGCTAAATTATTGTACACGGACACTGACAGTTTAATATACGAATTCACGGACATTGACATTTACGAGAGCATGAAGAGAGACATCCAGCTGTTTGATACATCAGACTACCCCGAAGATAATGCGTACGGTATGCCTCGCGTCAACAAAAAAGTACTAGGTCTTATGAAAGATGAAAGCTGTGGGAGAATAGTTACCGAGTATGCCGGGCTCAGAGCTAAAATGTACTCGTATAAAGTCGAGGGAAAACCCTCAAATATGCGTATCAAAGGACTTACTCGATCAGCCGTAAAACACATTACTTTCGAAGATTTCACGAATTGCCTATTTAATCAAAACACACTGGTTAAAGAGCAGAGACTTATACGTTCCAAACATCACGATTTATATACAATTAAACAAAATAAATTGGCTCTCAGTCCGTACGATGACAAGCGCATAATAAATTACGTCACCACAGACACGATCCCGTGGGGATATAATTTCCAACAAGCAGCGACTTGTTCGACCACTCCCATGGAGTTCTAAGTCGAAATAAATAGCGCGATATAGTAAACGTTGACATCATTCGTCTTTCTACCGTTGTTCGCGATGGCCGACTTAGACATTCAATTGCAATACGAACTTGTTAAAATTTCACAAAAGACTTACGAAGATTTCCTTCAAAAAGCCATTTTTGATGATAATTTTCAATTAATTGACAAAATTCTGGAAAAAATCGTGATTCCCGACCGTGCAATATATTGGCTAGCTTTGCGCGATAAATGTAACATCGGGTTGATGAAAAAAATCTTTGCCAAAAAACTTCAATACGATATATTTATCGAACAACTGCAAAATATTTTCCAAAAGGAATATATGTCTCATATTAGCCTCGATATTTTACGTCAAATTATAAAGAGTCATTATCCAATATTAAATTCATTTAATCGGTATTATTTGGAAAAATTATTGGTCAACGGTGATCCGTCATTGGTTGATCGACATAGTCAATGTTTCTCGGCAAAAAATATTTTTCTAAATTACAAAGAAATCGATTGGTCAATAGATAAGGCCGTTTGTGAGGCCGCCTACTTTACTCAATATAATTTTTTGGAAACTTTACACCGGGTAATTAAAGAAAATAATTTAATTTTTAAATTAAATGTAAAAACTAATGAAACACATAGGCAGCTGATGGTATGGCTCCAGGAGAACGTCTCCAAGGGTACCAATGGTCAAGGTGTTGGATGGTCATCTGGCCCAGACAGCAGCAAATGGCCATCAAAATTAGTTGGGGATTATTCTCAGACATTATATATGTTAAATAAATATTATTTGTAAATTTTTTTTTTGTTATTGTATTGTATATAGATATTGTTTTTTGTAAATATATTATATATTAAGGAAAAAAATATATTATTTAATTAATAAATTTATATATTTTTGTTTTATTTCACTTTAATTTTAAGTAATAATAATAAAAAAACATTAATATTGTCTAAATATGTGTGTGACAAGGAAAAAATAAAAAGAGAAAAATATTCAATAAAAACATTAATATTCTTTAAAAAAGTATGAAAAGAAAAAAGAAAAAATATTCAATAAAAAATAATAATATTCTTTAAATATGTGTTTGTGACAAGGAAAAAATAAAAAGAGAGAAAATATTCAATAAAAAACATTTCAGTGTGGGATAAGTGGGGGTGAGGATAGACGTTGAGCATGTCTTAATATTAACGTTATATGTTAGCTGATTGCAGTAAGTTATCATAAGAATTACTAAATATATATCAAGTGAATATCTATTGTGATGTCATTATTTTTCCCGTCTCTTACCCAAAATAGATACCTTCAATCATATCATTTTATGCTTGTTTTAATGTCTTACCTTTACTGTTTCAATATATTAGGAGAATAATATTCTGACATCAAATTTTAAAATGTCCAAATGTATAAAAAAAATAATAATCATGTGGTTAAAGACCAATATCTGAAATGAGTCTGTCACTCATTTATTTTACTGTATAACTTGTATTTGACCTGCACAATTATACTGTCAAGTCTGTCCCAAGAGTTAAAATAATCTCAAGGAAATATGTTTCTTCGTTAAATATTCGATGAACCTCTTTCGAATCAAGCTGAAATTTATTGATTCATTCCATTTCATGGCTGACAAAATTGATACATGAAGTTAAGCTTTACAGTTTACCATCTTAAATGGAACTCATTCAGTAAATCTTGATTTTACTGCTTCTTCCATCTGTAAAGAAGACAACATATTTTTCTCCATTTTTAATAGTGCAATTTAACGATCGAAAGAGGGTAGTCAAATGAATAAAAAGTGAATCATATCCACTTTACTGCTTATATACTTGTTCTTTCATCTTTATATACAGGATGATTATCACCTATTTGTTATTTCATATTTTTTAGTATCTCACTAACATTCTGTCATCTTAAATAACTTTTCAGATATTCACATAAAATTAATAATTGCATGTAACTATATGGTAAGATGTTTCACGTTAACGAATGTCGTAAACAAACCAACGATTGCAGGAGTCCTTTTAGATTATTGCAGCTAGTATTTGTTTAGAGTGACCCTCTTCACTAGCAAATTACATCTCACCGACACTAGCCAGCCGAAGTACAAAATCGAAGAATGAATTTAAAAACTCTACATCCCTCATTATAATGCTGTTATCAATGAAAAATAATGAGTGGTGGAGGGAGAAATACAAGCTCTCCTCTAGGATTTTTTTAGGTTCCTAACTTTCCTATCGAATATATAACGTTTAAAAAATCCATCTTTACGATGATATATGATATTTGATATGAGAAACCTTTTATTCCAATTTAAATCTGATCTTATCAAATTCCAGGAAAAATGTTGGAACTGATAAAGACATATATGTACATGTCAAGACAAACAGGTATAATTAAAATGGTACTATATTGATATCTTGATGATAATGTCACATAAGGTCGAGTTTTCGGTGCGGTGGGCGGAGCCTAGCTCTACCGCACCGAAACATATAAAAGCGAGCTATACGCAGGCTCGGGAGCTAGCGAGCTAGTTCCAAGCGAGCAGCCGAACTGTGCGGACGTAGTTTGTGCAGTGCAGTAGTGAGTGTCAGTGCGAGGAACTGTGAAGTGGAAGCCCCACAAAACCTGTCTTTTACAAGACAAGTAATATTCTGCCTTTATTAAGGCAATCTATAGAAAGAATTCGGCAATTTTATATTGCAAAATTTCTACTAACGACCGACGTTATCTCAGCCTAGGCAGAGAGACCGCCGGCATTTATTTTTCAGATTCGGGTGCCGGGGAGGAGGGCACTATGTCGAGATCTCCGACCCCCATGGAGAGCGACCGCTCGAGTGGCAGCGAAGCCGGCGACAGCAGGCCTAGCACCCCCGGGTCGGTCGTGGAGACAACTAGCCGTGAGAGTGAGCTGGCAGCAGAGAATGCCAGACTACGGCAAATGATCGACGACCTCAGAGATGAGCTGAGGCAACAGAGGAAGGCGTTCGACGACCTTGAAAAGAGGTCTCGAGAACAGCACGCCGAGCTGTTAAACGCCCTCAAGGGACAACAGACCCCAAAAGGGGTAAAGCGAGGTAAGCCAGGGACCTCGTCGGGTTCCGAGGAGGAGTCCTGCAAGGCTAAAAAGAAGCCAGCAAAAGCGAACGAAGCACCTGTCGCCGAACAGGTGAAGGTCCCCGAGATCGTACCAGCGACGACATCAGAGCGCGCGGCCCCTGCCGAGAAAGCCGATAGGATACCGCCTGTCATCCTTCGCAAGAAGGAGCAGTGGACGGAGGTCAGCAGGAGTCTGACAAACAGGAAAATAAATTACACCAGGGCCAGGTTAACGGGTGAAGGCATCGCCATTCACCCGCAAACGCCTGATGATTATCGACGCCTCACGCGTGTCCTCGCCGATGAGGGGAAGGAATTTCACACCTTCTCTCTCCCAAGCGAGCGGCTGCTGAGGGCCGTGATCAGAGGGCTACCAGACGGAATTTCCAACGAGGAAATTCGGTCTGACCTCGAAGTACAGGGCTTCAAAATAACATCTGTTTTCAGAATGAAGAGCCGGAGGAACAAGGCCCCCATGCCTCTAGTACTTGTACAAGTCCCCAAGGAGCAAGAGGACTTGCTCAAGGTGACAAGATGCTGCCACCTAGTCGTCAGTGTGGAACCGCAGAGGGCGAGAACCGAGCCGACGCAGTGCCATCGCTGCCAGCGCTTCGGTCACGCGCAGAGCCGTTGCACCACAGCTGTCAAGTGTGTGAAGTGCGGCGAGGGTCACCACTCGGCAGACTGCAATAAGAAGCGCGAGACCCCGGCAAAGTGCGCCAACTGCTTCCCTAAAAAGACGACAGGGAGCAAGAAGCAGCAGCGCAAAGATGACCCCCAAGCCGACAAACAACAGGCTAAGTTGGCACACCCCCCGAAGGTGACGGCGGCGAAAAGCTTCGCCGACGCCGCCAGGCCAAAGCAGGGCCCCGCCGCGGCAACCAAGGGAGGGCCCAAAACCGACAGGAGCACGGAACCCGCAAATGTGACTAGTATGCTGGCACAAATGCGGGAGATGTACTTCGCGATGTCGGCTTTTTTCAGTAAAATGCCATCTCTGTTACAGGAGTAAATGGACCATCCGACTAGTGTGCAGTCCCTCAGAATTGCCTCCTGGAATGTTGACGGATTCCGGGGGCAAAAAATCGAACTCAAGGAGCTCTTGCCTCGTCTAGACGTGGACGTGATGGCGATATAAGAAACCAAAGTAGAGGACGCATACACTGTTAGGATTCCTGGCTATCTAATGTATCGCAGGGACCGAAACAGATACGGAGGAGGCGTGGCCCTGCTCGTAAAAAGAGGTATAGATCACCATATGTTGCAGGTTCCTCAGCTAGAAAACATGGAAGCCGCCGCCGTATCGATCCGTACTCGCAGGTACGGAGACATCGCCGTGGTGACCTGTTATCAGCCCCCTCATCTCCCGCTCACCGATCA
>NW_019416235.1:48134-71750 GCF_000390285.2 Anoplophora glabripennis | reverse complement strand
CTGTTCAACATCTATACATCCGACATGCCCAGGACAGAGCGCACTACCGTGTGCCTCTACGCCGATGACACCGCCATAACGGCCCGTTCCCTGAACCCCGATATGGCGAAGAGGTACCTCCAAAGAGCTGTAAGCCAACTAGAGGACTGGTGCAACAGGTGGAAGGTGGCGATCAACCCGGAGAAAAGCACAGGTATTATGTTTTCTCGTAGGTACCAAACGCGCCCCCAGGGACACGTGAAGTTCAACGGAGAAGACATCCAGTGGGCAACCACCGTCAAGTACCTAGGGGTAACCCTGGATTGCACGCTGACGTGGAAGCCGCACGTCGATGCTGTGACGCGCAAAGCGAAGATGGTGAGGGCAAAGCTTTACCCGCTTCTGTGCAGGGACAGCCGCCTCTGCCTGCGGAACAAGCTAACCCTCATTAGAGCAGTACTGCAGCCACAGTTGACGTACGCTGGAACCGCGTGGAGACACGCAGCAAAGACGCACCTAGTCCGGGTGCAAGCCGTCGAGAATATCGCCGTCCGTTGCGCGACGGGGGCCCCTTGGTTCTTCCTCAACAGCGATATTCGCCGGGATCTGGGATTCACCTCAGCCCTGGAAGCGATCAGAGAGCGCGCCACAAAGCTTTTAGAGCGCGCCGAGATCCACAGCAACCCGCTGATCCGGAACGCGGTGGACTACCGACCCGAACATCAACTCCTGGACGCAGGATGAGTCGAAATTTTTCTGTCTGTTTCAGGACCGCCAGGATCAAGAGACGAAAACGACGACACACACACATTCTCCCCTATACCTTCCTTATCCCACTCTCTCCTCCCGCGCTAGCCTAAGGGCCACCTTAGCAAAGCGCTTCCTAAGCTGCATAGCTGCACGACCTCACCCAAAACCACCATCCCGGTCGCAAACGACGAGTCGTTTGCGACTGATACACGACACCCCCGGGGGTATACACAGACGAGCCGGCAAAGAAAGAAGAGCGCCAGAAGAAAGGGCCCTAGCCGGCGGGGCCCAGCCAGGACAGGAGGAGGCCCCATGATCCGATCTATTCCGGCCGCGTTGGCGGCCCGGAATGACGGGGAAAGGGTCTACCTCTACGAGGCGTCCGGGCCTACAGCGATGAAGTGGGTAAAGAGCGATAATCCCGCTCGACCCCGCTCCATCCGAGGTCATTTTTCCTGCCAAGGATATTGGCGCNATAATTCACTAATTGTTATAACTTTGTGCTCAGTCATTGTTGCTACTGCTACTACTAATACACTGAATTGGATTTATGCTATCAGACGCGCGTTTAGCGTCTCACTCCCCTCTCTCCCTACACTACTTCTCTCTCCCCCACCCCCACCCCACTCACTATTCGAGAAATGAAACACAGAGTTCAGCAATATTTTTCCACTTTATTTAAAATAAATAAATACAATCATCAGGCTTATCTCTATTAACAATATACCATTTATATATAGCATATACATTCTGCCTAGTGCAGCGTAAATTATTAATTTTATGTCTATTACAATGAAATTTTAAGCTAGATAACATTAAATCTTTTATTCTACTACAGCCACACGGCTCCAAGTCAATAATAATAATATTAGGTAAATGAGGCTCCAGCCATCTCTTTTTCTCCATTCCTTTCACGAGGACAGGCTGCTCCTCGTCTAATGCACTATCGGATATGAAATCTCCGAGTCCACTGTACGGTAAATTATCCCACGATGACGACCATCTAAGACCGTGTACGTGATTCACAGTCCAGTCGATTTGGATTTTTACACTCTCCCTGAGATGTTTATAGGGAATTTTGGGCTTGACTATTCTATTCACACAGGATCTGTCGTTAATGTTAAAAATGGAAATTTCCTTGCACGTGAAATTTAATTCTTTTTTGTATTGAAATCCCTGCAAGTCGATTATGTACATATGATGCTGCTGCTACTAATAAGTGCGAACTATGCTCGTCAGAGGGTTATAGTACACGATCCTATCGTGAATTATAAGACAATAGGCTGCGGTCTCCTTCGGGATATTGTCATTAGTACCGAATTCCAGTCTAATGTCCACAGTTCCCGACTTTAGAACCTCATTCTGACAGGAACAATCGACGACTACCAGAGGAGCCATATACTTGTACGTATATGTAGTTAGAAAAGGCTCGCTATCCTTCTGATAGTATGAATGTTGAAATTGAGCATACATGTCATACAGGATGGCATAACAATTCTTTGAAAAATCCACATTCAAGTTATCGTACGGGTACGAATCGGAATTTAGAAAAACCTTGAAATTGGTCAAATTGCAATGATCAAACTGGCTCATGGCCTTATCAATCTTATTCTTACGGGCCACTTGGAAGCCGAAAATTATGAATCGAGGCTTCTCCAGCTGTGAAGAAGTTTTTATGCTCCAAGTATGTGTCCGGGTCTCGGTAAGCAAGGGGTACTCGTGCAGTTCCCAGCTACGGAAAGGCACAGCCAATTCTACGTTTCTGTCGATATATTTCAACAATTTCAAACGTTCCGCATCAGCCACCGATACGTGTGGCACCTTCCATGAAACACTCTGTAGTTGTACACGGAGACCCTCATCGTCGCCAGCAACGCCCACGATGGCGTTCGTATCAGTGGAGCCGCGAATAAGTACCAGCTCCTGTCTCAAATTGACGATAATTTTCTGGAAATCTTCCCCGAATCCCATGCATATCCTCAGAGGGATGCATACGTCGAAATTGCCCTCGGCATCGGTGAAATGGTCGCTGATAATCCAGCCGGCATTTTCCAACTTTAGGCTTTCATTTTGACTGATTGACACGTAGTTCTTCATGATGGTCGTGAGGCCGGGGTTTCGCGATCTATCCACAGGTATACCATTCAACTCGTATCGGATTTCGTCGAACAGCAGCAAAATGCCCATCCTGTCGAACTTTGCCGTCGCCGAAACCGTGCCATCAGCTTTGCACAGTCTACCTCTGATATACAGGAGACTATAATATGGAGCCGTATACGTATCCTGCTGCTGAATCGGGATGCGGATTTCATCGTTGTTGTTCAAGTTCGTCGCCGAATACGAACACGTTTAGAATATTAGATTTCATTGCGACGTGGTAGTAGCACTTTGTAGCCCAGAGAGTACAAAATCTTCTTGTTTTGCGATGTGAACCCTTTAAACGTCACAGGTAGAGTAATTGATTTCGCTCCAGGTGAGGCTTTTGAAGGTTTTCGGCTGTGACCGACGACAGCGAGCCCAAAGCCACTCCGGATTCTAAGCCCCATTCCTCTTCAGGTGCAGTCTTAACGTGATGACTTCTCCACGGAAATTGATCAAATCCCCGTCTTGATCCACTATTTTAATGGTTACACCCTCGATGCGACGCTTGTTGACCGGCAGGTAGATTACGTTGGCCGGAGAATCTATTATTTTATAGCCAGGACCGACTCTCGGGAAAAATTCGTGTAAGATGTGACCCGGTTGACCGTTAATGAAACTGTTCGAAACGAGATTGCACTCCACACAAATGGCGTTGACTTTTTGAATTTTAATAGGATTATTGGATTCGTGAAACTTGTTCGCCTTTAATTTACGGTTTTTATATCCCAATAATCTACCTATACTGTTGGGTTTGTTGAAATTAATTGTCGTGTTTGCTTTAATTTCACACTTTAACGTATTTTTATTGGATTTTATGGAAACAAACACTAAATTATCGGGGAGATTAGTATCGGTAGCGGTGAGCTCGGCTAAATTACTATTTATGTATGTATTTATATCTTCTATCTCGTAGGATCCCTCCGGTATTTTTATAACTTTATCAGCATCACCGTAATAGAAACGATTATTCGTAGAATCAACATTCGGTATGGAGTGGTAGGCTAGAAAGTCCGTAAGCCCGATTACATATTCAGCATCGTCCTCGAGCTCAATAGGCGGGTAAAACTGCGAACTCAGAATCGATGAATCACCCGATAACGTAAGCGTATATGACATATCAACACACACGTGCACTGTTCTGCTTGGATGACTCACGCCGACTGACCGTGACTTTATCAGCGTGACTCATTATATAGGAATTTCAGACACAGATGTCCACAATTCACCGTATCATACGTCTGATATTGTTTATGATTATATTTGACGCGACATGACTTTAGATATTTTAATAATTCCACAGGCGGTCTCAAATTACCGAAACTATCGAAATATACGGCTTCAGGTCCTCTCTTGTAATATGCCGTCCAATGAGTACCTGCACCGCTGTCACTGTCCAAATTCAGGATCCCACACTCATTTTTATGTACATTTTTAGGTAATCGGTCCCTCATATAGACGCCTCTGAAGTGTGGAATTTCCAATAATTTTACGTATTTAAGTAAATCTTGATTGGTGAGGGCTCGATTCGGTAGTTTTTCTAGTCATTTGCCGGCTTTCTTGGTCTTGTTAAAACATTTCTTCTTCGTCTTATTCATATACAGTCTACGTCCTTGTCGATAGGGGCGTAGGTAGAGACGCCTTCCGAGAGCTATTGCCTCCATTTTTTCGTTGTGACGTTGAGATTCCTTAAGCTGGGTGGCTGCATTCTGAGCATCTTTTACAGCTTTTGCGATGCCCGCAGCTCCACCAGACAGAGCACCGAGAGCGCTAAGTCCCGCGAATATGGGAATCAGAGGCAGGAGACCGCCGGTCTTTGGAATTGGAATTACGTGGGCCTTTGGATGTGATATGCCTCCGGTGGAGGCCTTCTTCATGCGTTCGGCTACTCGAACAGCCTTCTTCACGGCATCCTCAACGGTGCTAGCCCGACGTACAGCTTTACGAATTTTATCGGAAACTTAGAATGTTAGAGCCCCGCCGGATTTTTTTACAGACTTCTTCCTCTTGGGCTTCGCGATCCCCCAGCCCAATTTAACTTTAGCAGCCATGGCTCCGGCTACTCCCGCAGCGGCTGCCCTCTCAGCCAGTGAGGAATCTTTCGCGAACACCCTCTTCAGAGCTTGATGGGCTAATTTTCTGTCTGCTACGTTTCTGCCCGCCACGTCGGACACTTTAGAGTACTCGATATCGTGGTCTTTGCATGCGTTATCAAGGCCGTTTATGCCTTCGTCACCGCGAGCAAGCCTCTTGGCCAACTTGGTGCCGGGGCCACAGAAACGATACCCGGGAATATGCGCTTCGAAAGGTAACTTGTTGATCAAAGAATTGAAAAGTGCCATGTTACCTGTACCACACACGTGAACAAACTAAGGTGCGCCAGGTGAGAGCTACCTATTTATAGTCGATGCATACCTGTCTTTCTGTCAGTATTGACCATGCGCTTCAAGAAAGAAGTTGCGGCAGGTGGCAGTCTCGAAATCGAAAACATCGATTTCGTGGACAACGGCGATAAGCAATTCAAAAAACATGGACCCCTGCTACCACATAGTCTTAGATGTATTATATGTGGACCTTCGAACTGTGGCAAAACGAACGTGATGATCGGTCTGCTGACTCATCCGAATGGATTGTACTTTAAAAATGTTTACGTCTACTCGAAATCGTTGTATCAGCCTAAATACAAGTATCTGGAGAAGGTGCTCGATTCACTTGTTGAATACAATCAGTTCAAGGACAGCGATGACATATTACCGCCAGCCCAAGCTAAATTTGACTCGGTGTTTATCTTCGATGACGTAGCATGCGATAACCAGAGCCCGATACGTGACTATTTCAGCATGGGTCGACATAAGCGGGTGGATTGTTTCTGTCTCTGTCAGACTTATACGCGTATACCGAAGCATTTGGTGAAAGACAATGCCAATTTTATGGGGTTATTCAAGCAGGATGATCTTAATCTCCGACATGTTTATAACGATCATGTGAATACAGATATGAAATTCGAGGATTTCAAACACATGTGCTCCTTATGCTGGATAGATATGGGTTCTTAGTGATAGACAAGGATAGCGATATTGCCAGCAGTCGGCGCTACCGTAAAGGCTTTGATGAGTATATATACCTGTAAAGGTGTGCATTATCATTAGTCATTCGTTAGCCGTGTATCATTATGGACGCTACCGCTACCACTAATAACATTATCAAAGCTCGAAAGTCCATCAAACGAAAATTGGAGGCTCTCAAGCGTCATGATCAGCTGGTTGAAAAATCTTTTGCACCCATCACGGCCCCACTTCGAACGATTGCTACGAATATCAAACAAGTATCAACACAAACAGTCGCAGCTGTCGACCTTGCCCGTCATAAAACAAGAGATAAAGAAGTCCGAACCAAAGAGTGAGATAGAAGAGACAACGAGTAATGCCGATAGCGATAACTATATGGATTCTGACCCCACCGAGAGGGACGGCGGCATCGAAGAATCCAATTTTGACGAGGAATATCTTGAGAAATTCCACGATCTACCTAAATTCTATATATCCAGACTGGTGCATGATACTAAACGTAAAGTATGGCATCAGATACAATCTCGACGAAGATGACTTCTACATCGGAGATTCTAAAGTCCAATTCGTTGACGATAATGTGCTAATAAAGGATAGCGAATATAAGGGAACGAGGGGCCTCTTTGAATTGTTGTTTAAGAAGCGTCCACTTAAAATTTACACGAGTGGCGATGAAAAGAAATATGCTGACATCATTAGAAATACCAGTGCCAACAGACTGTCTTATGACTCATCGAAGCCGATATCGGGCGGAAATAGCTGGAAATATAAATATGTCATCAAGCCGATTCTTCAAAGACACCGACATCGTGGTGGAGGCAGTAAGCTAATGATGAATGTCACAGATAATGCTGTCGACTGGAACGTACTGGAACGATTCCAATGAACTGGTGGATCGACTTAGGCTTTTAATGGTCTCCCAAAAAGCGGGAAACTCCAATCACGTAAATGAAATGAACAGCATCATCGAGGAGCTTCTGGAAGCCAAATTAATTGCACCACGTGATTAATTATTGATTAGTTTGTGTGGGGTAGCCGTTCAGTAAACATGTCAGCTGTAAAGAGGGATATTGTTAACGAATTACATAAGCCTGCAAGAGTTAATTTTAATAGGCGAAAGGTAGTAATTACGGGCTAGATGATCACTTTCAAGCCGATTTCGTGGAGATGATACCATATGCCAAATTTAATAAAAATTATCGTTATATACTGGTTGTAATAGATGACTTCTCAAAGTACGTGTGGACGGCTCCACTTAAAACAAAATCCGGCGAAGAAGTTGCTAGTGCTATGAAAAAGATTCTCGGTACTGATAGTCGAATACCTCGTAATTTACAGACGGATTTGGGCAAGGAATTTTATAATAAACACTTTCAAGCATTAATGAGGAAATTTAATATTAATCATTACTCCTCGTATAGTAGCAAGAAAAGTTCGATTGTGGAACGTGTTAATCGGACACTAAAATCCATAATGTATAAAGAATTCAACTTTAACGGTACCTTTTGCTGGTACGATGTGTTAGATAAAATTGTGAAAAAATATAACAATACCAAGCATAGGACCATTGGAATGAAGCCCGTGTCCGTGAACAAGAGCAATGAAAATATACTTCAGAGTTCGGTTTATAATTATCCAACGGTTACATATTCACGTCTGTCAAAGTTCAAAGTAGGAGACCGGGTGAGAATAAGCAAATACAGAGGGGTGTTCGATAAGGGTTACACCCCTAACTGGTCCAATGAAATTTTCACTGTATCCAGTATTAAGAGGACTGATCCTGTTACATACTTACTGTCTGATGCTCAAAGTCAGCCAATAAAGGGATGTTTCTATACGGAAGAGCTGCAGAAGGTCAAGCATCCTGATGTCTACCTTATGGAGAGGATAGTGAGGAAGAAGGGTGATCGAGTTCTGGTGAAATGGCTAGGATTTGATAGCACTCACAACAGCTGGATTGATAAAAATAGCATTGTTTAATTTTTTTTGTTATCTTGATAATGTAAAAAAAATCATTATTATTAAATATTTGTTAATGTATTATATATTTAATTTTTTATTATTAAGTATATATCACTGTATTTATTTAATTTAATAAATGAATTTAAAAATATATCAGATTTTTATTTATTTTTTAATTTTAAGGGGAAATAGGGAAAATAAAAGAAAATAATTTTAATTAATTATTTTATTAAATATTTATATCATATATACATATATTATACAGAACATATGGAAGAGGTTAAATTTGATTGATTTTGTTTACAAGTACAGGTTCAATAATATAAGATAATTTTTTTATTCTTTCTTGAAATCGGACACGGTCGATTGCGTCATGCATCCAACGCTCGCCACATCTAGCTGTCCTGTGGGCGTAAGCCCAGTGGATTATGTACCGGGTGTTGGTATGATCGTTGAACTGGACCCTCTTTTTGATCGGTGATGTGGACATTACGTATCTTCCTCACAATCTCAATGTACTTGATGTCTTCCTTTAAACATTGGATATTTGCCAGGAATTCATTTAACCTCTTCATATATTCGGCTTCCATATTTTTGTTACTCCACAAATTCCAAATTTGTGGTATTGGCAACCATGCCCTTGCTCACTAGGTATACAGGCTTCTCCTGAACTAGTTTCTTCAATTCGGTAATGTCAGAAGCCGAAATTATTTTTATGTAGCGTTCGGGTAAACTGACTTTGCCCTCTGCCAATGTCACTACTACTCGAGGTCCAAACTGGCCCAAGACAATGTCGATGTCTTCTATTTTGTATTTTACATCAACTTCTAGTTGATTGGTTCTAATGAATGGCTTCACTAATGCTTGTTTGTTAATGGCAGCAAACATTTTTTTTCTTTTGATAATTGTTTTCGATATATACTTTCAATATTCATCGTCTCAAACTCGAATGAGCTGGAGACGTTCCATACAGCTATTTTATTCAATTTGTAAATGCTTGCTCAGCAAAAAATAGATGACCTCATGACTATGACATCATCATCACCATCCACACATTCTGCTCTTTGTGTCTTGCCGACATCCGCTATAGAACCATGTTCTTATCAAGAAACAACAACAACATATTAACTTATCACATTATTTATTACCCAACATTCTTTAATGTTTATACTGCGCTCCAGTCCCCAGACTATAGGCGAACTTGTGGTTACATGTTTAAAGCAGCCGACAAACATCCGCACCTGCTTTCATACACCCTAATTTCTCAGACACATTCCACTCTTTATGTTTAGCCGACATCCGCTATGAGCCCATC
This sequence comes from Anoplophora glabripennis, assembly GCF_000390285.2. Lineage (NCBI taxonomy): Eukaryota > Metazoa > Arthropoda > Insecta > Coleoptera > Cerambycidae > Anoplophora > Anoplophora glabripennis. The sequence continues at coordinate 62,537 of NW_019416235.1, read as the reverse complement.
TTCTTACCAAGTATTTCTTAAAATATACCTAATAAATCATCACAATATTTATATTAGTGTCACAGATAACTTGCTAATATTCAGAATTATAACCTTGGGGACTCGAGACTGTTTACTTGATGCCGACCTCTTGGTCATTGCCGATGACTGACCACGGCTTCTTCTGCAATCCAGCTCCCCCACCCCCGCACCCCACTGACACTTCTTCAGCGTGACCTTGGAGCTGCTGCTGGAAACCTGGTGCCGGCTCGGATGGCGGCAGCCCGGTGGCAGCCTGGAGTAACCTTTAAGTGCGTTGGTTCTCTCCTGGAACAACTACTACCCGACGTTAGCTGTTGAAGAATATTATCCAAGTTACCACTCATATTTATTTCATTAGAACTATTTGCTTCTAACTCAAAATTATCAATATTCTTATAGAAGACTTACTAGATTGGTATTTTTAGGCATAGTACATACATAAATTTTCTGCCGACCGTTTTATCTTAATTTAAAAATACATAGGTATGTTTACAAAAATAGTCCAGTGTACATTTATCCGTATAAGAGAAAATATTTGCTAATATTAATATGAATCCAAGAATTTCAATATTAAATCTTATTACTACTCAAAAGTCAAGCATTCGTTTATAAACGAGAATGGAATGATATGTATACCTTTTCATTGAGCAATAAGGTTTTTATATTTCGCTATCGTACATGCAAAAATAGATAAAAGGAATGTACTGAAAAAAAACAAGAACACTTGCTTGTAGCCTGCCGTGACGTCACTCGTATCTTGCACACCTGTGGCTGCACGATGGTCACCCTCTCTGCCTCACTTCACCTCTTGATAAACACCTTCACGCTGTTTCGTGCCTAGGTCAATATCGATTAACAATGCGATGCAATTCCAAGTCAGTTCCAATTTTTCTGAATTTCTCATACAGTTTTCCACACCACAGTCCGAAGTTGGGCGTCAATTATGTGGTGGTCCCCGGTTAATATGAATAATATTAACGCTACTCTTAGCTGGAGCATCAGTCGCCGATCTCAGAGTTCTTTCGTGGTTCTTTTTGATGTATTGTGGAGAGAAACTCTATTTAGGAATAAACGTTTTATGTACATCAACACACACTACAATAATACGGAGTAAAATTGACTCCAAAAATATACGTAATTTCTCGAAAATAACTACAACTTATTATTAGCGATTAGCAATACGCCTAGCCTCTTCTTTGGTCAGGTGGAGACTGACGCACCAGGAGCGCTCCCTCGGACCCGTCCCTTCCCCCGTCCACTTACTACATGGTCGCACACACATCGAATCACGGCACTACACCATTTAACCACCACAGACTTATTAGTAAAATGTATCATATGAGTATTTTTTATTTGCCTGACCTTGACATTGACCAAATAACTTTCCACCAGCATTCCAGAATAAAGAGTTTACTATTAACTTCTTGAAAGGAAGTTTTTAATTATCATCTACATTTTAATTAATATGTGGGAACTTAGAAATGTTGTTTGTCAGTGAATGAATTTTAGGCACTTACCAACCATTGCTTACTTAGAATGTAACCCAGTGGCTGACACTTAAGTTAGAAGAAACCGAAACACCAAAATTTTCCAGGAGGAATTTTTAATAGCAATAAAAACAAAAAATAACGCCACAACGGATTCGAACAAACATCGATTAATTTACACGCGACAACGTACCCAAGGAGGAACTGCCTTTTTCGGAGACCTCTCGGAAGCTCGACACATCGCTTTGACCTGCCCATTCGGGGGTCACAAGTTTTTATCTTTGTCTTGCTGGTTAACTGAGATCCCTGAATGTCGAGATGCTTTACTATCATGCTAATAATTCCATAATGGACTGAATATACATTGGTATGAATATAATAATATGAATATCGATTTTTTTTTCCTTACCAGTCCTTAAGTCAACTTGCTGAAGTCAGTGCTAAATTTTATGATATTCTTCGTCGAAGTCAGCGACGGTTATATTTTGTAAATTTATTAGTTTTCGCGACAAAAAGCTTTTAAGGCGACCCACTTAACGACTTTACAGCGACTCAAAAAATCTATTTGGAAACTCTTGTCTTTCAATTGTTATTTCTTAGAAGGGCCTAATAGAACTATTAGTCCCCAATCTGAAAACCGCCCCCTAAATTATAAACATTCGTCTTTTGTTACAAAATTTATATTATACAAATTTTTAACAGAGGAGAATGGAAATATTTTCTGACATCAGGGAATTACAAATTATTTCTATAGGGACGATTTTATGTATCTGATAGATGAAAAATGTTGATTGGTTTGAACAAGTACAGAATTATGGAGTTGTAAGGACCTAAAGATAGGTCTTTGGGTCGTATTTTGACGACAAAATCTGCCTTATTACCTCGTGGATTTTAGGTACAGCACATGAAATATTATCTAGAATTCGTATATCATTTTAAGTAGTAAATTTCAGAAAAAGTTTTGTACAAAAAGTGTTCATGCATTAACGGACGGCTACGGACATCTGCTATCTATTCACTCAATTAAATATAGGTTCCTGTTTACTTGGATATTGTTATTTTGTTAACAACAGTAGCTAAAATTATATATTAGGCAATAGCGTTACAATACCAACTGCATAAAGATATAGATCAATATTATAAATATACACCACAAACAATATTAGAGCAGAAATATAAATTACATCGGGACCTGACTATATGCTTTAACTGAAAATATTACTTTTATAATTCTAGTAATTTTATGTCATCCATACATAAACGTAAAAAAAACAATGCATGGAACATAGATTAAAAATGAAATAAATCCATAAAATTTCTGAATTTTTGCACTATCCATGTTGAAACTTTATATAAACTGGAATACACAATTATCAAATTAATTTGAAAGTGCGTTTGACAGGGACGTCTATCACTCTGGGAAAATATTGGCAGTAAAAAAGGGGTTGATGATTTTATAAGTTTACGAAACTTAAGATCCGTCTCTGTTTCTTAATTAATTTAAATAATGACTATATACCAAAAAATCATAAAAGTGGGAAATGTAAATGTGTTATTTATTTTTTATTTTTAAAATTACACTATTTAGAAGTGGATAATTATAGTCTTTCCGAAGTCAGTTGAACATGTAAAAAACGCCTGGCAATAAAATTTAATGACTTATAGGCGTTCCTAAAAAAGTTTTTTGCGAAAGGTAAAAAATTATAATAATTAGTATATAATGTGTAGAAAATTCTTATTATATGCTCATTTGGCCAACATCATGTTTTAATTATTTATGTCCTCAATTTTATTATATGGATGGGAAATTTCGTTTTGTTCCGTTTCAAAAGGTCTCCAAAATGCCCATGTTGCAATAATATTAGTAAATAAAATATCCCTCTTATTTCTTCCTTTCGCAATTGTAATATGAATGATTAATAGAAAGTGTCTATAATAAATTAAAATTACCTGAATCACACCAAATTCCGCATTGCTGCACTACACTGTTGGGCAATTTGTTAACCACTTGTCAACAGTTGAGATTTATTGCCCAGTGGCTCAATGCAGCTGTGTTTGGATTTCGTTAGCCCGCGCTCGTATTCTTCAACTGGACGTATACATTTCTACCACCTCCACATTTAGTTCGACCAGACCTATACAGCGTGGTAAAAAAGTTCTGCAAAAAATTCATATTTTCGTTAAACAATTTTTTTTCGAAAAACGGTGAGACCCGTCGATTTTTATTTGATCCAGGGCACCTTGTTATGTGGAAAAATTTTTTTTTCGATAATCCACTTACGGCAGCGATGACATAATTTTTTTTTTAAATGACAACGCATATTTTTTTCGTTCGAAATTGATGACAGTGATAATTATCTAAACAACGGTGTGAAAATTTCGATGTCTTACATAACAATTTTTTTTAGAAAAATGCACCTTAAGTTCTTATAAGTGATAATTGTCTACTTACACTATTAATGGCTCCGAAAAGGACAAAGTTGACAAAATTACATTTCAAACGAGTAAAATTACACTAATGTTTGTGTAAGTCTAGCGAAATTGTTCGAATTGCCCACCCTGTACCATTTGGCATTGTCCTAAGCGTGTGTAAACGCCGTCTACACTTCGTTCAAGCATTCCCGGGTCGATTTGATTTATTTCAAAACGAATACGGTTTTTAAGTTCTTCCAAATCACCTGGTCTGTTTGTGTACACACGCGATTTCAAATAGCCCCACAAAAAAAAGTCTAGAGGTGTTAAATCAGGCGAACGCGGAGGCCACTCGATTGTTCCGCGTCGCCCGATCCACCGGCCAGTAAACGTGTTATTCAAGTACTCCCGTACTTGCACTCCATAATGGGGCGGTGCACCATCCTGCTGAAACCAAATTCTTTCCTCAGGAATATCAGGATCCTCGTTGTTCGGGAATAACTCTGCTAAGCTTGGGACCAAATCGAACCGCAGGAAATCCAAATAGCGAGCAGCAGTTAAATTTTCCTCGAAAAAATACGGGCCTAAAATACGACGCCCTATTATTCCCGCCCAAACGTTCACCTTTCGGGGGTGCTGATGATCTACTTCTTGCACCCAGTGCGGGTTTTCCTGAGACCAATACCGGCAGTTATGTCGATGCACCGATCCATTAAGATAAAAAGTAGCCTCGTCAGAAAAAATTATGTTCTTGAGGAAGTCGGGGTCTCCGTTACATCGATGCATTAAATCTTCACAAAAGTGGAGACGGCGGTCTGGGTCGTCCTCAGTCAATGCATGTATCAAGTGACCCTTATAGGGGTGAAATTTCTCTTTTTTGAGAAAGTTCACCACAGTTACATGTGAAATATCATTGTTCAATGCAATCGACCTTGTACTAGAATGAGGGTTGTCCTGGAGCTCCACCAGGATATTCAATCTAGTTTCATCATCTACTCTAGGACGACCCGCACGAGGAGCATCTTTCACACTACCAGTTTCCTCAAACCTTGCCAGTACCCTACTAACCGTAGATTGCGTAATTGGTGGTCTGTCAGGGTACGTTGCATTAAATAATTGGCAAGCTTCTTGATGGGTTCGTAACTTATCGCCGAAACCAATCATCCTCAAAATATCAATTCTTTCGCGTTCACTAAGTTTTGCCATTTCGAATTAAACGATTTCACCAAAGAATGTTAAATCGGTACTGATTTTTAGTCTTCAATATTTCAGGTAATCTACTCCTTTCAAGTAAACATTTCTTTGGATCTTTTTTTTTTTTGAGGAATTTATCGGCAAACTCGAAGACAAAAAGTCGACCTTAATTTGCTACATACTATTTGGATTTTGTGCGGTTGAACTTGGTTCTAAATTTTGCAGTTTAATCAGGATCCTGACAATATCTGATGAATAATTCCGCAAATATTACATAACACCAGTTGCTTTCTGCCGAATAAATTTTTTTCTAAGGCATTTGATCCAGCAAATTATTGCATTCAAAAACTCAAGGTGCATTTTTCTAAAAAAAAATTGTTATGTAAGACATCGAAATTTTCACATTGTTGTTTAGATAATTATAACTGTCATCAATTTCGAACGAAAAAAATATGCGTTCATTTAAAAAAAAATTATGTCATCGCTGCCGTAAGTGGATTATCGAAAAAAAATCCACATAACAAGATGCCCTGGATCAAATAAAAATCGACGGGTCTCACCGTTTTTCGAAAAAGAAATTGTTTAATGAAAATATGAATTTTATGCAGAACTTTTTTACCACGCTGTATATGGGTATGACTAGATAAATATGGGAACAAGTTATTCGAATATTTCTATGCGGTGTTGCTGCGTCAGCGACCGAACCTGGTACATACTGTCAACCTCTTGGTTCTTCAATTGATATCGGAAAGACTATAACATTAAATTTTTAACTATGATACTGTGAAAAACAGTAAATATCTGCAAAATTGCGAGTCACTCTCTGCCAGTGTGACCTATGGAAGGCCTAGGAGTTGAGTAGCAGCGCCCATTTATAGATATAGCACTCTGCTATGTCTCACATATACTCACTCCATAGACATAAAAACTAACTAGATCATTCATCATTGTTTTACTTGCACTTTACTAATGAGAACTAATAAATTGAATGATCTTAGATGTTTACTAGATATTATTGGTATAATTCATGTTGGTCAGAGCATGTAGTTCGCAAAGTAGTTGTTTCCTGCCATACCATCAGTTAAAAATCACATTCCTTATTTACACTGGATGAAAAAAGTACAATTTTAAACTTTTTATCCTTTGTATCATCAACTAGCAATATTTGTTTTAGATATATTAGTAAATATATTTATTTTACAATATCCAACAGACAAGTATCTAAATTACAGGATAAGGTATAAAAGATAGTAAAAAACAGTATTTAACTAAAACCTCATAAAAATATGATACAATAAAACAACCTAATAAATAAAATAAAATCAAAAACGCACGAGTACATTATAAGAACTTTATATCTGTTACAGTTTAGTGGGGTATGTAATAGGTATGTTCCAACCAGTATCATAAACAGTTTCGTATAGTCCAGATTTACTAACGATTAGTAAACGATCAGGTTTCTGTTTCATCTAAGAATGAAACCTGTGTGAAAACTATCAAAACAATTTGTGGATTATCTTCTAACCATTGATCTGGCGCATGCGTATCGCTGTTATTCTGTTATTATTTAATATTTATTGCAGCATAACCTATCCTATAACCCGACAAAGTGCCAAACTATTACAGATTTTAACACAAAACTGGAAATACGATTATTTACCTCTACGGTGACCTACTTATCTTGTTGTTCCATTTAAAAAAACTGTTATTAATAGTATTGGTCTATTTACATAGGTCTATACTCTACACTTATTTTAGTAAGGTTATGTTCAAATTAACAGATTTCGAACTTCAAGTACCTAAATTATCAGTTGCTCTAACCATAGACAAAATTTATCAGGAAACCAATTATTTTACACACATGCACGTTGATAAATTTTGCAAATTGTTGAAAATCTGTTTGTGATTCAAGGTTGGAACAAACCTAATGTAACTGAATCCATTTTACTGTAATTTGTAAACATTTGGTACACGGGATAGGCTTAATAGCTGTTTTACATTGACAATTTAAATGGAAATTAGACAAGTGTAATGCACCAAATCTGCTGTCAAATAACTTCATGAATTTATTCATCAGGTTCTTGAAGAATTAGAGCATGTTCTAATTTTCGTCAATTTCTTCGTGAAGTTCGGAAGTACCAGCTCAACAGATTTCCAGCCTCAGATCAGTAATGAGGTTATGTTATTAGAATATGTAAATAATTGTGTGGCATACTACTAGTTTTGCATTGTTTTTACTGATTTGTTACTTACAAAAACTAATATTTATATAATATGTGTCAGAACGATACCGCTGTTGTATCACTACAATTATGAGTGGAAAGGTGACTTTTTGAAATTGATTTGCTTCTTTGATTCATTGGTAGAACTGAATCATACGTCAAAAAACTTGACAAAGTCTGTAGCAGTGTAAAACCACACTGTTTACCAATAAATTCGTGAATTAATTCATGAAGAACTTCGTCAATTTATTCATGAATAAATTGTCAATGTACATCAGCTATTATACAAATTAGTGAAGCCATTTTTTATTTGGGAAAGATGCTAATGTCACATATTTATTCGAGAAATGTATAAATTTGTGATTTTCAACAAGTCGTTTTGAACATAATGAGACAATATTAATTTGTCTTGTTTGCAATAAACTGTTAACGTTCGTAAAAAGACTGTAAAAAACTTCTTGGCAGGTAATGGCCATTAAGTGCAAAAGCAGCTGATTTTAAAATTCGAAGTACTTTCTTAATACACATTATATGACTAGTATCAACACATGTCTTAAACTTTCCTTGGTTCAAAGGAACCATTTCCTTATGTATTTAAACTTAGATTTGGTAAATGCCATAAAGTTGAGGGTATTAGGGTTTTTGAAATGTTATTTGTTTGTATACGATAAAAAATTTCTTTTTTATGTCTAATATTATCACAATGGAAATTAATTCTTTATACCTAGCAATCCATCCCTTGTCTGTATTGGGGACCCGTACACTAAACTTTTCAGGTATCCCGACAGGAAAAAGTTCATTGGGTTAAAGTCTGGAGAACGTGGTGGCCATGAAGTTGGGGTTTGTAATAAAATTAGACATATACCAGAAATGCTTTTTCGTGTACAAACAAATAAAATTCGTAGACTTAGGAAGTGTGTGGAGTTTGATAGTTTCTTGCTTTTAAATAATTTTTTTTAAGTTCCTTTAACTTATTCTTGTTTTGTTTTCTATTTTGTGTTATGTGTAAAGTGTGTGAGTATGAAATTTTGTTAGTGAAAATTACATTATCAGATAGTAAGATTTTGTAGGCTCTTACTTTAATAGTATATTACGTAATAAGTGTTGTAAAAAGCATTTTACGCACGAATGGAAAAGTTACGCACGACGCCGCGTAGCGTATTGTATTGACCGTTGCTAGGCGGTTGCTAGGAAAACTGTGCGATTTTTTTACCGTACGTAATAGGAATCTTACATTGATCGCAGACGGTGTGTTTTTAAGTATTTACAGCAGTGGTCGTAGGTAAAAATATGTATGGTTCTAACATAGTAATCCAATTAAAAACTAAAAACAAAAAATGGAGGTGGCGCCGCTCGATGCACACTATGACATAAAATCACGAATATTTCCTAAACTGTTAGTTTTACCGAGTCGAACCAAGAGGGTATTATGTTGGCAAATTCTTTAGGGGACTTGTTTTTGATACGCGCAGAATGCGATCGTTATCTACGCAAAAATTCTGGGTTAATCATTGGGCATAGTCCGACCCTGGCATTCTGGGCATAATGAAGTTTCATTTACAACATCAAAAACAAGCTGTATGCATGTGTTATTGATAACCAAATTTGCATCATGCTTAAGTTAATAATTTAGAGACTAAATAAAAATAATTTTCACCTTTGAGGGCCCAAACTTAGTAACGAAGACATGTATGAAAAAAATTTATATGAAGAACTGATATTATTTTGACCTCATTTATTTGTACTCGACTTTTTTGTATCAATGACTTAATTCATATTTAATCAATTTTACGCCAGAGTCAAAGGGAAGACCAAAAATTGTTTATACAGATAAGATGTTCTGACAGGTTCAGTGTGCACCAAATCTACTCTTCTATTTTTGAAATTTGTTGGATACGATACTTTGTAAGGAGACTGATGAGATAATCCAGTGATAATGTAAACTCGTAATACAAAATGTTCTTAAATGTAAAATGTTATTCAAGAGTTACAACTTGTACAAACTTACAATTCATTTTTTGTGCCGTTGATTAATACACTTTTTTCTTGCTCAAGCATTGCAATGAACAGGAAGAGGTGAGCTTTCTTCATTCACATGTTTTTTAAACCACTGTGGTATAACCTCTTTAATTTGAAAATTTTTCGAAGTCGCCAAATTTTCAATTGGATTATAAAAATATTAGTTTATAATGCTATTTCAATCACTAGAATATATGTCCCATGAATTATAGATATTACAAATCCTTAGTGTTAGGTTGGTTTGTAGTGTCTAAATGGTAAATCTTTTAAAAATTTATCTTTGATAGTGTTATTTTATCTAGTGCTTGAAGCTATGATTGAAATGAAAATTTAGTCCTCAGTAGAAATATGCAGCAACTAACATGTAATCTCAACATAAAACTCAAACAGTAATACATAAATAAATAATTAATGATAAATGAAATACTCAAAAATAAGTAAATAATCTGTTTAATCGCCTTATTTTTACAGTATGTGACATACTTGAAACCTTGTGGCTAATCTTTGAGTATTGGTACCAGGATCCTTTTCCACGGCGTTTATAATTTCTTTTTCTAATTTTCTCACTGACTTTATTCCTGTCTAACATTGAAAGCTCCTACAATGTTTGCATATCCGTATTTACCACCTTAAAAAACGTAAAACTATAAATTTTCAAAACAATCGGTCTATACATACCTACTTAAAATATAGCAAAAAATCGAAAATATTTTTTCAACAGAATGAAAAGGGGAACAATTGATTAAGGCATGTTTTTTTTAGTGTCTCTTGTGAAAATATATTAGTTTATCATGTTTTAAGAGCCCCCTCAAAAAATCAGTTCAAAAAAAATTGTTTTAGTGGTCGCTCAAGATTTTTAAAAATTTCCAAAATCAAAAATTGATTTTTTTAATTTTTTTTCTCGTTATTTTCTCATTTTCTAGGTTGAAAAAATTCTCGATACTGAAAATTTCAAATCGATATTTTAATTTCTAAAGGTCACTCATAATTATTTTAACTTTCACTAAATTAAAATGTCTGAGCGACCTCTAAAAATAAATATCAACGAACTAATAATTTTTTTTATTGAATTTGATGAACAAAATAATAAAAATAAATCACGAGACACTTAAAAAATTTCTCGAGGCAAAATTTACTATCGCACCGTGAGTATCAAATATTTATAATTTTTTAATTTTTTAAAATTTAGTGTCCCGTGAGTTATTTCTATTATTTTGTTCAACAAATTCAATAAAAAAATTATTAGTTTGTTGATATTTATTTTTAGGTCGCTCGAAAACATTTTAGGTACACTACTTTGAAAGTTAAAATAATTATGTATTGCATTTCTGTACCTATCTTTACTCAAAAAAAAAACTAGAGGCAAAAAAGTAAAAAAAAAATCAGAAAATCGAATTTTTTGCTTTTTTTCAAATTGTTAATTAACGATTTTTTTGCATAAAATTTTCCTTTTAAATTTTTTAAATAAGCTATATCGATGGGAAATTCAATTCTCTAAATAATTTTTCTGAATGAACTATAGTGAAATTTTGCTTCGTTTTCAAGCTACAATTAAAAAACTGAAAGGGGTGCATTTTCACCCCTATCTCCAATTTCCACCCTGTAATTTAATAGCACTCCGTGTTTTTTTTCATCTAAATTGACCCTTTGAACGATTCATGCAATAAAATTGCTTGAACATCATAGTTTCTTTTAACCCTGTTTTTTGGGATATAATCAATAGCCTAATACGTTGGTCATTCCTTTTTAATAAGGGTACCCTACATTTGTTTCGATAAAATTAGTCGTTTTCGAAAAATTTAAGTTTTTGTATTAACACGTCACTGTAATAATAAACCAGAATATTGCAATAAAACACCAGTCGTTTTTATGTCGTTAATAATGTTATTAACAACACTTGTCAAAATTGTCTGATTGATTGAGTACTAAATAATGGAGCATTATTTCTATAGCGAATATGCTGACATGCATCTACATAATTTATGGACAAGCACTCGGCAATTGTGTTGAGGCAAGAAGAATTTATTCTAATACATTTCCAAACCAACGTTTACCGCACCAAACAATTTTTGAAAGGGTTGATCGTAGCTTATGAGAAAGAGGTAGAGTCAAGTGAAATGAAAAAAATGCTAAAAGTAGCTAATCTTTTGCTAATCCATTTTAGGAAGTTTTTTGCCGCATTGTAGTGGAGAAGGGCCTCCAAGATGAGCAAGTAATCCTCAGTTAGAGGATGAAATTCTGGATGAGATTGCTGAAAATCCCCCTAATAGTGTAAGAAAGCTGTCCGTCCAAGTTCATGCGACAAAGTGGACCCTTCCAAATCAACTACTACTTCCTTATCACGTCCAAAAGGTAGATGCCATTTCTCTCGCTGATTATCCTGCAAGAGTCAATTACGCAAATTGGTTTTTGCAATGATTTAGACAAAATACAAACTTTACTAGTATTGTTTTGTTTACGAACGAAGCCTGTTTCACCCGAGACGGAGTAATAAATTCCCATAATTTGCAACAAAGGTTCATGGTTAACATACGGGAGGGGATTATTGGGAATCATCTCATTGAACCGTTCTTTTTTGAAGACAGATTAAATCATGCCATGTATTTGAAATTCTTGCAATAAAGCTTAAACTGTTTATTAGATAGAAAATGTACCCTAAGAAATTAGAAATCAGATATAATAGTTTATGCATGACGATGCACCTCCCCATTTTAGCAATTTAGTTTGTCAGCACTTATCAAATACTTTTGGTTATCAGTGAATAGGTCCAGGTGAACCTATTTTATGGCCACCGAGGTCGCCTGAAATGACTTCATTGGATTTCTTTTTATGGGGAAATTTAAAGAGGCTTGTCTATTCGACGCCAGTTCACATCAGGGAAGACCTGATAGAAAGAATAACACATCATTGCAACGAAATCCTGGAATGTAACAACTACAACGAGAAAATATCCGTCGGATAAGGAAATGTTTAAAGGTACAGGACGCCCATTTCGAAAACCTGCTCAAGTAAACAGCATGCTTTCGAATTTTTAACATCCTTGCGTTTAAGTGATTTGGAAATGTATCAGAATAAATTCTTCCTGACTCCACACAATTGCCGAGTGCTTGTCCATATACGCGCTATTATTCCATGGCTAGAAATTGGCCTCAATGATTTGGGATCGAGGGGGATTATCCCTCTTTATCCTGCCTATTATTTAATTTAATACAAATCATTAGTTATGATGTTATTCAATTAGTTATTGTGTTTAAATAGCTTAGGTATGTTAATAAACTTAATAATTAAATAAATTTCGAAAGTCAATTTTTAAACGTAAACTTATTTTGTTTTCGAAAACGGCTAATTTTATGGAAACAAATGTAGAGTACCTTTTTTAAAGAGGAATGACCAAAGTATTTAAAAATTCAGTTTTCAGATCTATAAAATGGCACCTGTCAAAATTTTGGCCCAACGAGTGTGGTTGCTAGTCCATTCATGACTTTCCTGACAGTGTAAAACATCTACTGTACTCGGTTTTATGAGCCTTTATGGCCTACATAAAATATTAAAATTTCATTAAATTATACACGTCGGTTCAAAAATTAGAGACGAAAAGGTAAATCGCTGGATACTCCTTTTGGGGCTCTGTATCTCCATTAACGGACACTTTAGGATTTTTTTATCACAAACTAGGGTTATTTTGACCTCCCCTATACACTCCCGAGAGTATGCCATATACTTACTAGACACCCTGTATATATATATATACGGTGTATCACGAAGACGACCCAGTAGGATTATCTCAAAAAGTAGTCAGAATTGATATCTCAAAATTTGTATACAGGGGTTTATCAAAAAAGATCTATTCAATGAAAATAGTGTCAGCGTTCTCACACTTCCGGTTATACCGGAAGTCATCATCAACTTTGTTATTTCAAATGGAACGATATATATTTGTGCATTTTTAAATTCTACGTCAAATTCTAGACTAATTTCATATAAGGTACTATAGGCCAAAACGTGACAGTTTTCAAGTTATTATCAATTTTAGAAAAAAATTGAGGGATGTAAGTGATTTTTGAAAACAAAATAATTCCGACATTTAGTTTTCTTTATTAATGAAATTTGGCATGGATAATTTAAAAGCAGTGGAATTCAACCAATTTATGTCAAATTTGCAAAAATTCATACAAAGTGTCTAAGAACGTGTGGATAATATTGTGGCGTTGAACTTGAATTTACTCAAAAATTTCAAATGGTACATCCTATATTACATTACTGGATGCAGAATTAAATTTACTTTAAAATGATAGTCTAGTTTCCTATACCCAAAGTCAACAGTTCTTGGAATTATTGATTTCAACGTAGAGAAATCTACGAGTATGGTGGGTTTATTTAAGGAGGTATATCGGGCTCCGAGGGAAGTGAGGAGCGCAAAGGGGTCCTATGATTTTCTTATGGGACTAAAGCCCGCTGCCAATTTGAAAAAATTAAATTCTATTGAAATTATTTGCGATAAACATTATCTATATAGCAAAGAAATCTACTCATATGCACATAGCATATATATTGACTAATTAACAACATAAAAATATCATATTTAAGTAGTTTTAAATTATATTTAATGAACGCATAAAGACTATGTAGATGTGGCAACAGCGCTAATAATTGACTAGCAGTGGTACACACCTTGGACATCGGAAATATTGCCCGTCAAATTCGGGTAAAGATGCGTACGGGTTCAAAAATGTATTATGTGTAAACTATGTACAATATAATTATTATATATAATCATAATCATAATCAATCATAATCATAATCATAATCATCATAATCATAATCATCATAATCATAATCATCATAATCATAATCATACTCATAATCATCCTCATAATCCTCATAATCCTCATAATCATCATAATCATCATAATCATCATAATCATCATCATAATCATCATAATCATCATAATCATCATCATAATCATCATCATAATCATCATAATCATCATCATAATCATCATAATCATCATAATCATCATAATCATCATAATCATCATCATCATAAT
>NW_019416235.1:27941-47287 GCF_000390285.2 Anoplophora glabripennis | reverse complement strand
TAATAATAATAATAATAATAATAATAATAATAATAATAATAATAATAATAATAATATCTCTACTCCTCATTCTAATTACGAGAATTAGCCCATAAGTCGGAGACTTGTGCGGGAGAGGAGGCGGCATATTATTATTAGGCAGGCTGCATTTGCGCCCAGGAACGACTTATTCCCTAACCACCATTCAGTGCATGAATGAGGGAAACCTGGAAAACCTCTTTAATTAGGGGGGTGGTCAAATACCAACCGGTGTCAATCTCTCACATTGACCCAAGCCAACATTCTTCCATTCTACCATACCTGCACAGAGGGTGCCAATCCTCCATACAAACATAGCTAATCTACGGTCTACCGACCGCGGGAATCGAACCCGGGCAGAAATTTGCACACGATTAAAGGATTGACGCCTTAAACCGTACGGCTATCGACCGACGATCAAGTAAAGAAAACTTTATGTAACCCTAAATATTGCTGGGTAATGATTACCATGTTTTTATAAACCATTAAATATATTAAAAGGATTTATCAACTGTATTTTTTATTCCAATAAATATATCACAGCTTCCTAGTCTTTTTTAATTAATCTAGTTTTTAAAAACATTACAAAAAATCATCTGTTGTGGAAAAATGTATATGTTTGGAATCAGTTTCGTTTTTATCGTCTCTCAAATGTATTCCGTCCTTGCTGTCAGCTGATTGCGACGTTGCCACATTAATCAAATGTATTCCCTCCTTGCTGTCAGCTGATTGCGACGTTGCCACATTAATCCTCAAGTCAGACAGAAATGCAATTATTGGTTTCTGTTTCTAATTAATACAGCTGTACTATGTTCAAAACTTACATTAGTTTTACATCAAAAATAAGAATACTGTGTACTATCTATGGAAAAGTTTTGTTTCACAATTTCTACATTTTCTTCTCAGTTATGGGCAAAAAAAAGCCGCACCGTCCATCTTCGCCATATAAACCTATGTTAAAATGAACAACTTTCAACAACAGTATCTCAAAATCTAGATTCAAAAAAAATTTCCAAAAAATATGACGCACAGAGGGAGCACTGGGTAATAATACACTATATATGCTGCTATGCTATTTAATATGCTGAATTATTGTTTTTGATGAAGGTATAACGATAATAAAAATTACGGTTCATTAATCAGACACCGTTTATTCATCAAATCCATCGTAGATTTTTCTGTGTTGAAATTAATAATTTCTAATTTACACAAGAACTGTTGACTTTGGGTATAGGAAACTATACTATAATTTTAAAGTAAATTTAATTCTGCATCCATTAATGTAATAATATACAGGATGTACCATCTGAAATGAGTAAATTCAACTTCAACGCCACAATATTGGCCACACGTTTTTAGACACTCTATATGAATGTCAGTGCTTTTAAATTATTCATTCCAAATTTCATTAATAAATAAAACTAAATGTCGGGGTTACTTTGTTTTCAAACATCACTTACATCCCTCAATTGTTTTCCAAAATTGATAATAACTTAAAAACTGTCACCTTTTGGCCTATAGTAATATTTGAAATTAGTCTAGAATTTGCCGTAGAATAAAAAAATGCATAAATATACAGTGTTCCATCGATTTGTCTTTTACGTTTCCCCAAACGTAAAAGTCCAGTGAATTAAGATCCGGTGACCTGGGTGGCCAGGCCACTGGTCCCTTAACCACGTCATGATTCATGTCATTCCTCCCTAGCCGGCCAATCCAACGTTGCGGATAATTAGTATATAGCCATTCTCTTACAGCTATTCCAAAATGCGGGGGGGGGGGGGGCTCCATCCAATTGTATCCAACTTGCATGTCTTAAGTTAACGGTAGTTCTGCAGGTTATTAGTAACAAATTCAAGAAATAACCTTGGGAGTAGAAAATGTGGACCACAAACATTATCAAAAACTCCCAACATTTTATTATTTACGGAAAATTCATTTTGAAATGATCATGGCCGAATTTCTCGAGGATTTTCGTGTGCCCAAACATGGATATTGTTGTAATTTGTTATTCCACGTCTACTGAATGAGGATTCATCCGTCCACAGAATTTTGTGCAAAAAAGTCAGTTCTTGCGTCGAGTTTAAAAGCCACTGACAAAACCTCATTCGCTTTTCATCATCCCCAGGGTGTAAATCCCTGAACGGGTTGTAGGTGATATGCATGCCTGTAGTCATCTCGTAATGTTCGCAATATTTGAGACGTAGATATTTGTAGTTGCTGAGCTGCCCTGCGAGAGCTGAGCCTCGGATTGTCATTAAAAGTATGAAGAATACGATTCCGATTGTTGCGACGGTTCATTATTAGCACACAGGCCAAAGTTACGAAACTTTGGATGTGTTCCAATGAAGACACGAGCATCTGGAATTCTTCTATTTGGATAACGTCTTCGATATTCACGAACAGCCGCTTCCGCATTTCCTTCACAAAATCGGTGAAAAAAATGAATATCTGCGTATTCTTCGTTACTAAAAAGCATTTTCAGTATAACACTAATAATAACTATAACAATCACAATAATTTTCAAATCAAATTACTAGAGAGCTAACTAAATGTAACACAATTACTAATTAATTTCACAGATAAAGTTATTTTGTCGTACTTGTTCAACAGTTTTTCAGAGATCACTGTGAAAACACTGAGACGTCCAGAATAATCGAAAGAGAGCTTTTTCTTCCAAATTGAATGAAGAATCCAAAACTGATTTTTATTTTATGCAAAAGCAGTGGCGTACCAATTTTTTCTTTAGAAATATCCAGTAACGTGCTAGTACGGACGCCACTGGCAAAACTAAAAATAATGTTTTTCATTGCAAAACGTGCTCCCTCGGTGGAAGTTAACGTCTACAAAATTTCATTGCAATATCTTTAGCCGTTTGACAACAATTAATAAATTTAATTTTTTTTAACCAATCTTGAACACCTTGTATTTCCTTAACGAAGCATTTTTCGAATATAGTTTATATATCGAACTCATTATTTTTGGAATCTCTATAGACCCCTGAAGTTTCCGCATCGGAAACTGGACCACACCACATAAGCAAAAGGGTAGTCACGACTGACTAGTTGATGCAAACGTTGAAAACTGCAACCTTAAACGGCTTTTTCAACGTATACCGGATGGCTCACAGTGAGTGTCCTATTAGATTATTTCAGAACTTACTTCGATTTCAATTTTGAAAATTTATTTATTTATTTATTTAGTTTAATTGGCACACTAGGAGTTTTGGGTGTGCTCTTTTCAAATATAATAATTCTGTTCCTGTAACACAACAATAATTTGACAATTGACTTAATAAATGTCAAGTTATTTCAATTGTTTTTGGAGTATGTATCTCTGATCATGGCCAATTTGACAACAGGTCTGATATGAGATATAAGGCAAGTTTGATATTGACATCTAGATGCTCTAGACTAGATATATCTCTTTGTCTTTTTTACTGTTACAATTAGAAAAGAACAAAACACATTTGGAGTGTCTAGATGTTAATACCGAACTTGCCTAAACTGTCCAAAAATAGAGAATTGCAAATATCTCTAAAAGTAGTAACAACAACCCTAACAATGCTTATATGGCTTGAAAGGAAATTTCAATCTGCATACGACAGCGTAAAAAATACAGGGCGTTCCGTTTAAGTTAACAAAATTATAGCTGTATGAAGTTATCAAAATGTAACAGCAAAATTGAAACACTTAGTGTTAAATGTTTTGATTTGTTGGTATACAACGATTTAGTGTTGCCTATGCCCTTTACAGGTACCTACCAAAAAATTCACTTAATATCACGCTCCTGAAAAGAGTTACTAGCATCTCGGCAGACCCTTGCAGCTGTCAAACTTTTTCTTTAAAAATTAATATCTCAAAATCTAAATATAAGGAATACTTTGTCACGGGACGCAAAAAAATCCAATATTGTGCCCCGTGATTTCCTGCCAGGGGCCTTTTTGAACAGCAGTCTGCGGCGCACTCGACGTCCAGTCCGCGGTCCGACCGCTATTCATTAAATAACCGCCGTGTCGTCGTACCTTATCTCCCGTTGCTTCGCAATTAGGTTGCGGCTCTCAGGGTTTCTGCTCGAGATGTAGCTAACCTGGTAAAATTGCGCTTAGGCATGGCTAGGTGAGAGGACGCGATCTAATTTTGTAACAACTTGTCTTTCCCTTAGATAGGATGTATGAGAGGTTTGACTCTAACAAAGGGAATTTGGATTAGAATGATATGAGATATAGGATCGGTATTGGAAAGATAGGTGAAAAGTGATTTTATGCGCCAATTCAAGATTCTTCAAGATTAGAAACATTATGTAAGTTAATGCTTTGCCTTCGATTTCTTATGTTGGAAATCGGGCTTGGAGCTCTGTGCTGGATTTTGAGGTTTGGATTGGAAACATAGGTGAAATTTTGACAGCGACTTCGGGCTCGGGATTAGAAACATCGTGGAATATGTTTGTTATGGCTTTAGGTTCTGCATAGAGAGCTTGTCTTGGAGCGCTGTTCCGGGCGTTGGAACTTGGATTCGAAAGATAGTCGAAATCTGAAGTTCGCTCGCTCACATTATACGACAGCCGTTGTAACGCCGCCGCTCCCCTGAACCGTAAATTGGGGGTGGCACGTTCCACCCCCGGCGCGATCGGACGTGTCCCGCTAGCTCCAAAGTCGGTTGAGGCTCCCTCTAGTGCGTGCTGGTCACCGACGCCGTACGATGCGATGTATATTGGGTCCATAGTCAGACGCGAAAAACCGATGCGAAATTCTTTCATGTCCAGAAACCCTGAGAGCCGCAACCTAATGGTAAGTGAAGCAACGGGAGATGAGGTACGACGACATGGCGCCCAACGTTTTTAATATAGTAGACCAAGTCCACGAATTCTTATAAGATCCTAGGATAACTTGGGAGTAGTAGAGATATGAGAGAGCAAACACAATGTGCATGTGAAGTTCAGTGTTCAGGTCATAGACCACAAGGTCGATGACCAGTACATCCGGCATGACATCATTTTAAAAATAGAATATTATATCACATCTATTAATAGAATGCACATCTGGCATGACATCATTTTTAAAAATAGAATCATATCTAAAAATAGCCAAAGGCATCATTTCTAAAAATAGAATATTATATGAACCTNTCCTAGGATAACTTGGGAGTAGTAGAGATATGAGAGAGCAAACACAATGTGCATGTGAAGTTCAGTGTTCAGGTCATAGACCACAAGGTCGATGACCAGTACATCCGGCATGACATCATTTTAAAAATAGAATATTATATCACATCTATTAATAGAATGCACATCTGGCATGACATCATTTTTAAAAATAGAATCATATCTAAAAATAGCCAAAGGCATCATTTCTAAAAATAGAATATTATATGAACCTTTTTTTATTTTCGGGATTTCATTTATATTTTAGTAATGAACTTATTTTATTTTGCTCCCGCTGTATTATAATTGTTTGGCGCACCGCGATTTTGCACACGGCCCACGAAGTCGCCGTTTCAACGGCTGAAGTTGCACACGGCACTACCAGCCGTTCTGTATAAAAGCAACGGAGTCACCTACACCAGGCAGTGCTTAGTAGGTCTTTCCACGGCACTCAACCCTCCTCTGGGTGTCCTAACCAGAGCGTTTAGCAGGTCTCTTCCGCGGCGCTCAAGGTAAGGTACACACCTGGACTCCGACTCCGGGTACTTAGCAGGTCTTTCCGCGGTACCTGACGTCTACCTCGCGGCCGACTCCGGGTGTTTAGCAGGTCTTTCCGCGACACTCGGCGTTGTCACCGTCAGGACATCCGTATTGCCTTCGTGACAATAGGTATCCCGATGTTTTTGTTATTTATATGGGTAGGGTATTATTGTTAATATTATATGTGTTTATAGACTGCGATTTATTTTAGAAAATAACAGTTTTATTGATACCAAGTCTTGTAATATTCCCGAACCTTGGAAAACACTTCTCCACCGAGTGAACCCGGACTGTGACTGTACTAGTTCGGCGTCTGAGACCGAACCTCGAAAGTACATCACAACATCTATTAATAGAATACACATCTGGCATGACATCATTTTAAAAATAGAGTCATATCTAAAAATAGCCACATCCGGTGCCATCATTTCTAAAAATTAAACATTTCTAAGAATTGAAATTATGGGAGGAACGTGATTTATATCTAAATAGAAAAGCGCAAAATGTAACAATGGTTTTGAACACACGGTATTACATTATTATACCATTCATATGATATTCTAAAAATAGGATCCGTAGTCGGAGATATATCATTTAACAGACCACTAAATTCACTTTGCACTGCATTTACTTTTAAATATCCCTTGTGACAGCTCAGTTTTTCATGAGAATTTTTTAAAGCTATCAGATGTGTAGAAATAATTGTTAAGTGAAAGCAGGACAACAAAATAATATTTGCAATGTTTAATTTATAAATACCCGTATATAGAAATTAAATAATTGCCAAGAAGACAACAAGTGACTCCAGTTTAATTTGTAAATTGAAAAAAATCCGTCAAAGCAGTTTCCCATGAGAAATACTGCATCTCGACTGTAAAGCCATCATGTCACATACATGTATACGCGTATACAGAAAATTAAAAATTTATGGAGTAGAGTCGTAGGTCAGTTTCCCAGACGTAATAAGTACCACATGGTTTCTGAAGTCTTAAATATAGGTCAAAAATAGTTAAGTGACTGACATAGTATTTATTTCTTATTCGTTACTCGTAATGTAATAACACATGTTGCACAGGAAGTAAATATGGAGTATTTATGTGAGCATATTAAAGAATAAATCCAAAATAGTTAATAACGGGTTATAGGTTTCACAGCACATTTCATCCCACGTCTCATCTGAAGAACATTTATTTTCTACTGGAACATTATTTTCCTCCCAAAATTGTCGGGGCCGTCCATTATTCCAATATTTTCGTTTTTCTTTTAATAGGTTAAGTCTAATTTCTTCTTCCTCTAGAAATTTTTGGCTCCAATCAGCGTCCCACGCTGGTACATTATTTTCTGTTTTAGTTTTGGTTTCAAAGTCACTTTTTAAGGCGCTTTTGTTCATTCTATACATTTTCGAATACCGAATATTTTGCAAGTACTGAAGTGAATTTGTATTGTTGCTTACTTATATAGGTGGCGTTAATTTAAAAAAATACTGGAAGATTATTCAAACTAATATATCCACAATAGAATGGTGTCATGAGAAAGGCAACATGTGGGGAAACAGCACTTCCCTGGGAATAATAATTTTCTCAGAACCTATAGGATCAGATGGTTAAGTGATATATATGTAACAGGAAATCAAGTCAATGAAAAGAAAATTGAGTACATCTGCCTCATATTCTGAAATTAATAGTTTAATGAGAAAGTCAACGCTCAGAGCGTAAAAATGTTTGGCAACGCTGAGAACAATTTGATGTACCCAGTTCCCACAGTGTAGAGAAAAATTGTAGGATCCCCCCTTACTAGGCGAGCTACTTTAAGCCAATCATAAGCTCAAACCAGGCTTATGGGCGGGGGTAGAGTGACATATATTTTTGAAAAGCCAATACATGCAAAGCAGAAAAATTGAGTTAGTCTCTAATTGGTTTATATCTATTCAAAAAATTATGTGTAAGTTGTGGAGGAGAAATTGCTATATATTCGTATAAGGTACTTATTAAATTCAGTTTATTTCAAACACATCGTAAACATTAAACATATTAAGATGAAAATTAAAGTGATATCTGGAAACAGTACCATGGGGGCACCCAAGACAGTGCCGAAAAAATCAATCAAACTTTTACAACATTTACGGATGGACGCTGGAACTTCAGACTTCCACAATATTCAAGCCGAGGAGTTTGATTCTAGCTTTGAAGTAACAGATGGTTATTTCGAAACACTTAAACCCATTGGGAGCAATAGGGTAGTTCCGAGGGAAGTTCCAACAACTAGTGCCGACTCTGTCCGGAGGCAAATTCCAACAACTAGCGCAGAGTATGACGACATCAGCGAACCCGAAAATGTTTCAACGCCGCGATCAGAAGAAAGTGATTACGAAGAAACCGCCAAGGTGCAAAGGTTTTTGAAAGGTTTTTGCAAGTGCGGCAATTCGCGAAAAAAAGTAAAAACTTTGCGGCCGCGAAAGTGATGAAGAGATTGGAGCTGTTAAGAAAAATTCAAAAATATGAACAGAAATTAAATAATCTAAAAAATTTATTGGCGGAGTATGAGGAAATGATGAATATATGTGACAGAATATCTGAAATAGTGGCGTAGGTCGTTATTGGGAACCGCAAAAACAGTTCCAGCTGTTCTCGGGAACTGGATGTGACCCACCTGAACGACGCGCTGGAACAACATGTGTGCCGAGCAACTATATTTTTAAATATGTTAATATTGCCATTTTTAATTGTTTAAGTTAAATATATTAACAAAAAATATTAATTTTTTCAAATAATATTTTGTAATAGTTTAAAAATTTGAATAACTTCATTATATATACATATATGAAAAATGGAACTAAAATATTATTATTCTGTGTCAGAATATTTTAATGTTAAAATTAGTTTTTAGTGTTCTATTTCTGTACATGTACTTGCCATATGTAATTGGAAAATAAATTATTATTATTATTATTATTATTTGTTTTTAATTGAAATGTTGAGCTATCTAGATAAATTGAGTCAATATATTTTAAGCTGAACCTAGATATTTTTAAATAATAGGATATGTCATCTTTAACACATTTTCCTATCTATAAAATATTTACGTCTAAAGAGACAAATATAAAAAGTTTTGAGTCCATATTTTGAAATAAATGTGATGAAAATGTGCTTTTAAATTTGTATTTTTATCATTTATCCTTAAACCCAAAAGGAATTTTCATTTGGACAGTAAACACATAAACTATAAAATAATGTATTGTTTAAATAAAAGGAATTGTATCAGAGTTAAACAGCGAGAAAAAATATATATATTAATGCACTTACTTGAATGGTAATATATAATATCCAATATTTGATTCACTAAATATATTTAACCAAAAACAACCACACAAACTAAGTACATTATAACAAAATTAAACGTTGGCTTGTAACGACTAAAATTTAAAAATAGAATTTACCCCCCGCGTCGATGTCTCGAGCCGCCAATCGAGACATCGTCTCGCCATTTGTTTAGTTACATTTGCAATAACGCGAAACTCTAAACGAAGACTTCTTCGTGATCCATATGTTTACTACATGCACAACTAAATATAAATAGTAAATATTGGTTGCATATAAGTAGTTGCAATAAGTTGGCGCTTATATATTCAAATATACCTAACCCAAATAAATACAATTTAACAGTTTATTTAATGATTTATTTACAGTAAAATATTATTTTGAATTACAATAGAGGCAAAATCTAGTCATCATGTAACTAAATAAGGGTATACAACAGGTGTGGCATTGGTATAATGCCTCTTTAAAATTTAAAGTGTGGCCAGTAACATGTTGGGTCTTCTGTAGGCAGGAAATATTATCAAAACCATCGATTACGTCAAAAAAAACAGGAGTTACAAAACTTAATTTTACTGTTTTCGAGGATATCAATTGTAAAAAAGTTTTGTGTTGCACAAATCATTTCAGTACCACAGTTTTCCAACAATTCCAAACTATCTACGAAATACTGTTTTTCAAGTTTAAATTCACTGTCGACATCTATTGCATCAACCATTATCTTACTTTTTTACTGAATTTTGATTGATAAACGTATACTGAATGGTGAAATTTAAACGTCTTAATATATAAATGTTTAATAAATGGGTGGGGGAAACACTTTTCGGTAAGTTTGTTTGTAAACATATGGTGGCATCATTTCTAAAAATAAAACATTACGTCATTTCCAAAAATAGAAAGCACATCTGTTGATAACATCATTTCTAAAAATAGAATATTACGCCATTTCTAAAAATAGAATATTACATCATAATTAAAAAAATTGCCACATATGTTTGCCAGATATTTATGACATAATTTCCAAAAATAGAACACATCTGGTGCACAACTGTTCCAGTCATAACCCAACTTTATTACATCTTACACAACTATGTTAAGCATAAAGGTGGAGAGGGTAATCACATGGTTTCAAAAGTCGGGTGGGGGATTGACCATATATTCCAGCACATAACTCAAATATTGCAGTGTTTTAAAATGGCAATAAACTGTTTCTACGAGACTGCCGAAAAGTTAGTCATTATTAACACGCGAAAATTTCAACTTAACAAATCCAATACTAAATCAGTGTCTGTAGAACTGTTATACTCCTTTGACGAAACAATGCCTGTGAAAACTGACACATTTAATATATATTTTTCAAAGTTTTCTACCATTCGAGTAATTTCCATAGAGAAAAATTGGAATACAATATTTTTAGCCTCTGAAACTCTGTTGAAACTGTGGGAGTTGTTACCGCTTATAAAATACAGGATCAACCTATTAAAAAATTTACAGTTTGGAAATTATTTCAACGTGTTAAAAACTGGATTGCGAAAACAGACAGGTAATGTTTTCTCCAATGCTTTAAATATTCTCAGACCTGAAGATAATCCGAACAGTGAAAACTTGTCTATGGTATTGGAGCTATTGTATTTATACCCGGATATATTTGAAAAAGAATGTATCCAAAATGAAGAAGGTTACTTTCAACGAACAACTTAATCAGGTATATTTAATGGTTACTTGGAGCCATGCCTACAACACCGCTAGAAAAAAATATTGGGAATACGCGGCCATTGATAGATGTCGTTTCCAGAAAAGGATAGCAAATTCATCAAACATAATTAACCCTATTTTAGAATCAAATCATAGATGTAAAATATATAAGGAGTGATTTATATAATTTGTGAAATAAAATACGTTGTACAAAGAAAGTGTTGTTATTTATTACATTATATTATATCTTTTTTATTCACCCAAGAATTATATTTTTTCCTAGCCCAAGCCAAGCTACAAGGACTTGATCGCGTTTTTTTTTCGAACAATCTTGTCTACAAGGTAAACATCTGGATATTTGGCTTTCTGCAGCTCTTCAGTATAAAAAGCTCCTTGAATTTGTTCTTTGTTTTGATCTTCCAGGAGATAAGTTGTTGGATTACTGGAATTAACTTTGACAACCCGAAAGATTTCGTTGGACCAGTTGGCCGTATACCCTTTAGAAAATAATTCTCGATATCGGCTCACCCTCACATAATCTCCTACTTTATATTTCGGTCGTCTCAAGTCTAATGTTTTCAGGTGACTGTAAACTGTCTGTAATATTTTCTTAGCATTCCTTTGGTTGATTTTATTAGGATGTAAACCAAGTGTTCTGTGCGGAGTGTGGTTGTACTGACTTATAACATCTTGTAAAATCGGTGTCCATTTATAGGATCCTTGCAAACTAAACTTTTTCCACAATAGGTTTTTTAAAGTACGATTTGTCCTCTCCACGACGCTGGCTTTCATGGTTGAAAATGTACTATAATTATTTATTTTAAACTCAATCATCAGCTTTAAATTCACTATTATAGAATTCCTTTCCCAAGTCCGTCTGACAATTTCGTGGCATATTTTTCATTTGCAGCAGAATTTTACGCATAGCAGTTGTCACGTCTTTTGCAGTTTTCCGTTTAATAGGTTCCACCCACACAAACTTACTAAATACGTTTATGACGACAAGTATGTATCTAAAACCCTTATTAATTTTCGCATAAGGTATCATTTCCACTAAATCTGCTTGTATCAAATCATTTAAACCTTTACCTATAACACGTCTTCTCTTAAATTTTTTTCTTGCTGGTTTATGTATTTCGTTCACAATTACTTCTTTAATATTAGACATTTTTCTCTATAGGGCACTGCAACAAAATCTCTGCATATAAGGAAGCCGATTGGCCCCGAAAACGAATAATGTCTCCTTTATTTATATTTTTTCCGATTAGATCACTTGGTTTTGAAGTTTTTATTCCGAATGAGACTGAACAATTAGTTGGTGAAATTTCTATACTTTCTATTTTTCCAGATATTGGGAAGATATATTCTTCTTTTGTGTTTTCCAATAGGTAGTAACTATTTGTTTTTGATTTATTTTCAATACCTCTTATTTTTATTATGCATTTACTATGATGTAATGAAGGTTCACATATATAGAACGCCGATGAGTTAGGTGATGATGTTATAACTGACATCTGTGTACTGGCTACTGACTGGTAAGGTGTTGACCTTAAAATATGGCGACCAAATTTATCGACTGACATCTTTTTCTATCAACAGTTTACGATTAAATGAGGGTTACTGTTAGATATTACTTATCTTATAATTTTCAGTTCCTTTAATTCTTCAATAATTGCGGCTATTTCATTATTACGCCCATCATTTCCAGCCATCTGGGAAGCCAGTAACAATCGTAATCTACTAATTAGCTCATTAGGGTCATCGAAATAGATATAGTCTATTTTATTATTGGATAAATCTAGCATTCCTCCTTTTGAAGTGTATTTAAGAGACTGTGCTCTTCGCAATGGTCTATTTGGCGGTGACGGCTTTGAAAATGGTTTTGGAAATATTGTAGTAGTAGATTTTAATATTCCCTTCTTTACCAAATACGGCTTATTGATTGTTCTATACTTTTCATTTTGTGAACCTTGGATTTGCTCTTCTGGGTTAAAATGTCTTCGATAGGCATTGGATTTAGTTAAAATGTCAATATAATTATCCAAGTCTGATTGTTTGTATCCCACAGGGTCCTTTTTAAAGAGCAATTCATAAAGACCTGGTGTTCCGATATACGTTAGTCCATTTACTTTAAAATCTTTTCCCACAATCTCTAAATCGGACCCTCCAATTGTAAACTTTTCTGTTTTGATATTATGTTTGACTCCATATTGTCGATCATTATCTTTTTCATCTCTTATTGATAAATCAATGTACTGTCTGGGTAAGGGCTCATAAGAATCTAAGTAATCTTCGTAGGCCTTGGTTTTTGAAAGGTCTTGGAAAAAACTCGACTTGTTTCCACTGCCTCATCTACAATGTTACTACTGTTTTACTCATCATCTCTCGAATCATACTGATAAATGTCCTCCAAGAAACTAGGCATTGTCATGGGCAGTGAAGGTAAATATTTGCTGTAGGCATTAACATTACTTCTTTTTGGTGTGGAAGTGGGTGTTTCGGATTTGATTTCAGCTGGTTCCTGTTTAATCACCACATCTGTTTTAATGGTGGACAATAGTTTTTGCAGGGGTTCGGTTATAGGTTTGTAACTCGTTTCCAATTGTGACTGTGACTGAGCNTTCGAGTAATTTCCATATAGAAAAAGTGGAATACAATATTTTTAGCCTTTGAAACTCTGTCGAAGCTGTGGGAGTTGTTACCGCTTATAAAATACAGGATCAACCTATTAAAAAATTTACAGTTTGGAAATTATTTCAACCTGTTAAAAACTGGATTGTGAATACAGACAGGTAATGTTTTCTCCAATGCTTTAAATATTCTCAGACCTGAAGATAATCCGAACAGTGAAAACTTGTCTATGGTATTGGAGCTATTGTATTTATACCCGGAGATATTTGAAAAAGAATGTATTCACAATGAAGAAGGTTACTTTCAACGAACCACTTAATCAGGTACATTTAATGGTTACTTGGAGCCATGCCTACAACACCGCTAGAAAAAAATATTGGGAATACGCAGCCATTGATAGATGTCGTTCCCAAAAAGGATTGCAAATTCATCAAACATAATTAACCCTATTTTAGAATCAAATAATAGATGTAAAATATATAAGGTGAGATTTATATTATTTGTGATATAAAATACGTTATACAAAGAAAGTGTTTTATTATTTATTACATTATATTATATCTTTTTTATTCACCCAAGAATTATATTTTTTTCCTAATCCAAGCCAAGCTACAAGGACTTTATCGCATTTTTTTCGAACAATCTTGTCTACAAGGTAAACATCTGGATATTTGGCTTTCTGCAGCTCTTCAGTATAAAAAGCTCCTTGAATTTGTTCTTTGTTTTGATCTTCCAGGAGATAAGTTGTTGGATTACTGGAATTAACTTTGACAACCCGAAAGATTTCGTTGGACCAGTTGGTAGTATACCCTTTAGAAAATAATTCTCGATATTTGCTCACCCTTACATAATCTCCTACTTTATATTTCGCTCGTCTCAAGTCTAATGTTTTCAGGTGACTGTAAACTGTAATATTTCCTTTGTTTGATTTTATTAGGAGGTAAACCAAGTGTTCTGTGCGGAGTGTGGTTGTACTGACTTATAACATCTTGTAAAATCGGTGTCCATTTATAGGTTTCTTGCAAACTAAACTTTTTTCACAATAGGTTTTTTAAAGTACGATTTGTTCGCTCCACAACGCTGGATTTCATGGTTGAAAATGTACTATAATGATTTATTTTAAACTCTATCATCAGCTTTTTAAATTCACTACTATAGAATTCCTTTCGTAAGTTCGTCTAACAATTTCGTGGCATATTTTTCATTTGCAGCAGAATTTTACGCATAGCAGTTGTCACGTCTTTTGCAGTTTTTCGTTTAACAGGTTCCGCCCACACAAACTTGCTAAATACGTTTATGACGACAAGTATGTATCTAAAACCCTTATTAATTTTCGCGAGATATCATTTTCACTAAATCTGCTTGTATCAAATCATTTAAACCTTTAACCAAAATATGTCTTCTTTTGAAATTCTTTCTAGCAGGTTTATGTATTTCGTTTACGATTACTTCTTTAATATTAGACATTTTTCTCTATAGGATATTGCACCACAATCTCTGCATATAAGGAAGCCCATTGGCCCCGAAAACGAATAATGTCTGCTTTATTTATATTTTTTCCGATTAGATCACTTGGTTTTAAAGATTGGATTCCAAATGGTAGTCGATGAAATTTCTATACTTTCTATTTTTCCAAATGGGAAGATATATTATTCTTTTGTATTTTCCAATAGATAGTAACTATGTGTTTTGGATTTATTTTCAACACCTCTTATATTTATTATGCATTTACTATGATGTAATGAAGGTTCACATATACATATAGAACGCCGATGAGTGAGGTGATGATGTTATAACTGACATCTGTGTACTGGCTACTGATTGGTAAGGTGCTGACCTTAAAATATGGCGACCAAATTTATCGATTGACATCTTTTTCTATCAACAGTTTACGATTAAATGAGGGTTACTGTTAGATATTACTTATCTTATAATCTTCAGTTCCTTTAATTCTTCAATAATTGCGACTATTTCATTATTATGCCCATCATTTCCAGCCATCTGGGAAGCCAGCGACAATCGTAATCTACTAATTAGCTCGTTAGTGTAATCGAAATAGATATAGTCTATTTTATTATTGGATAAATCTAGCATTCCTCATTTTGGAGTGTTTAAGGAAGTGTGTTCTTCGCAATGGTCTATTTGGCGGTGGCGGATTTGAAAATGGTTTTGGAAGTATTGTAGTAGTAGATTTTAATATTCCCTTTTTTACCAAATACGGCTTAATGATTGTTCTATACTTTTCACTTTGCGAACCTTGGATTTGCTCTTCTGGGTTAAAATGTCTTCGGTAGGCATTGGATTTAGTTAAAATGTCAATATAATTATCCAAGTCTGATTGTTTGTATCCCGCAGGGTCCTTTTTAAAGAGCAATTCATAAGGACCTGATGTTCCGATATACGTTAGTCCATTTACTTTAAAATCTTTTCCCACAATCTCTAAATCGGACCCTCCAATTGTAAACTTTTCTGTTTCGATATTATGTTTGACTCCATATTGTCGATCATTATCTTTTTTATCTCCTCTTATTGATAAATTACTGTACTGCCTGGATAAGGGCTCATAAGAATCTAAGTAATCTTCGTAGGCCTTGGTTTTTGAAAGGTCTTGGAAAAAAACTCGACTTGTTTCCACTGCCTCATCTACAATGTTACTACTGTTTTGCTCATCATCTCTCGAATCATACTGATAAGTGTCCTCCAAGAAACTAGGCATTGTCATGGGCAGTGAAGGTAAATATTTGCTGTAGGCATTAACATTACTTCTTTTTGGTGTGGAAGTGGGTGTTTCGGATTTGATTTCAGCTGGTTCCTGTTTAATCACCACATCTGTTTTAATGGTGGACAATAGTTTTTGCAGGGGTTCGGTTATAGGTTTGTAACTCGTTTCCAATTGTGACTGTGACTGAGCAATGTCTGATTTCAAACTTTGGTATTTTTGTTTAACGGATTTTCTGGTTTTTACCAGCTGTTTTGCCAACTCTTTATTCATGGCTGGTACACTAATGCGGAGCATCAGTGACTGCGTGTTTATTTATAGTCTAAGGAATGATGAAAGCATCAAATCCTTTTCTGTAGCGTCCAGCGGTTGAGGAACAGTCTTTATCTATAACCAGGAAATCGTATATTTCTCTCCAGCATTCCCCGCATATGTCTTTAAATTGTTGAAACGACATATCTACATTAACGTGGTCGTCGTAGATATGTTTTAGGTTTGTCGCATCCTGTTTAAAAAGCACTATAAAATTACAATTATCGCGAATTAGTTGTTTGGGTATTGAGGAATATGTTTGACACAGGTAAAAACAATCTGTTTCTCTGTGTCTACCGAAACAGAAATAATCCCTCATAACGCTTTGATTACAACAAACTACATCATCAAAAATTATAACAGAATTAGGTTTTATATCGCTGGGAGGAAGTACCGCTTCACCGTCGCTAAATTCATAATATCCTATTTCTTTTATGGGTGCTAACATTTGTTTCAGGTATTGATATTTTGGCTGGTATAAAGATTTTGAATACAAGTAGACATTTTCAAATCGTAAACCGTTTGGGTGTTCCAATAAACTTATTATCGTATCAGTTTTTCCGCAATTCGATGGGCCAACAATTATTCCTCGTTTAGAGGAACCTCCGAAAAGTGGTCCATGTTTTCTAAAGCTAGTTCCTGATGACACTTTGTCGTGGTTTGTAACTGGCAGTGAAATTCTCTGCTTTTCGATCCTCATTCTTAAAACAAACTTAAAGTACTACACAACCAAGTATCCGTGAAACTATTTATAAGGGTAATTGAAGGTAATAAATTCATTTCTGTTGAAGCATTCTTCAGAGTATTATAAATGTTAGCGCATAATCCGACTCCAGTTAATCGTAGACGTAAGAGCGTAAAGAGAGGTTCTGGAATTCTTAACACACTTGTGAACAAATTTCCCTTTGAACTTCATTTACCAGTATCAGTACTAAGGCCCAGGTACCAAATTACAAAAGCGGTTGGCGCGAGGTGATACAGGACTCAACGTTCTCGATAGACACTGTCTTGCTCACGATCTCCAGTACTCGAGAAGCTCAAATTTAGAAGATCGTCATAAGGCTGATTACGAACTTGAACAACACGCTTGGAAAAGAGTGAAATCTAAGGACGCTAGTTTAGGTGAAAAAGCCGCTGCGTGGTTTGTTACCAATACCATGAAGGCGAAAAGAAAATTGGGAATGGGATTGAAAAAGAAAATCAAACCAAAAAGTGGAGGAGCTGTTCGTACCAGACGTAAGAAAAGAATTATTCCAATACCTAGGAAGGGAGGATTTTTACCACTTTTACTTCCAATATTGGGTGCTTTGGGAGCTCTTGGAGGTGGAGCTGCGGGGATAGCAAAAGCTGTAAACGATGCTAAAGCGAATAAACAACAATTAGCTGAACTGCAAAGACACAATCTAGCGATGGAGCAGGTTGGTAAAGGTTTATATTTGCATCTGTACAAGAAGGGAACAGATTGTATTTGGCTCCGTATAGATCTTGCAAAATTTGCAAAGAAATTGCGAAGTCTCAATTTCCGAGGTGTGTTTATGAAAGATAATTTACCGGAGAAAAGAAAAAACGAATGCGGTATTATTAATTTGGATATTGTATCCGTACCCGGTACTCACTGGACAGCATACGTGAAAAGAAACAATATTATTATATACTAAGCGGTAGTTTCAATATAGTAAAATATAATCACGATAAATTTCAGCACGATTACAGTCATAATTGCGGTCATCTGTGCCTAAAATTTTTATATAATATGTGTAATCGATAAAAATACTTTATTTTAAATATAGTTTCGAGTTCAACAACATGTCTTTAACTTTTTGTCTATCGGGAAATTCCTCAATATTAAGTGCAGACTTTAATCCACCGATATACTTGGAAGACGATTCAGAGTACGGTATTGGATTAGCCAATTTTGAAACATTCAATGTCGTTCCAAACATTGACGAAACAAGCAACAAATGTATGTATGGTAACAACACGTTAACAATTCCTACTGAAGCTTATGAAATTATCGACCTTAATAATTATATTCGATTGAACATTCAAACACCCAGTCAGATAAATATAATAGCAAATCATAATACATCAACTGTAAGAATTGATTCTGATGTGGATATTGACTTTACATCGGATAACTCAATAGGTCGTTTATTAGGTTTTCACAAGAGAGTTCTTAAAGCCAATCAACTGAACGAATCTGATTTTCCCGTTCAAATAATTAAAGTTAACGCTTTATGCATAGACTGTAATATAGCTACGGGATCGTATTCCAACGGACAACCTGTCCATATAGTCCATCAGTTCTTTTCCATCTGTAGCACTACGATATAAAATAGTGGAGGCACCTCAAAATATTCTTTATTTTCCAGTGACCGTGAATATGATCAATACCATAACTGTTAAAGTGCTTGATCAGGACGGAAAAACTGTCAATTTTCACGAAGAAACCATCATCAGATTACATCTTAAAAAACTGTAAAAATGGTAATTCGCTATAATGTTAATGCACCTTATCATATACCAAGTGTTGTGACTAAACGCAGTTATAAAAGGGGTTCCAAAAATAAATTTTCAGTTAGTTCGAAATGGAGCGTTCGTAAAGTAACAACTGAAAATAAGAGATTTCTAAAGTCCCTGGGTTTTGAAGTACTCATGTAATGGATATTCTAAACGTTACACAGGAACCTCTTATGCACAATTCTATTGTTGATTTAGAGTATCATAATTACCAACCTGTTGTGACAGCTAAATTTGATTACAATGACGAAATCAGGATTTCAATTCAAGAATTGGACGCATATACCTTACCATGTGAAAGCATGTTGTATGTAGAAGGAAGTTTAACTAAAGAGGATGGAACACCTGCTACCAAGTTAAAACTAATAAATAACGCCTTTAACTATCTGTTTAGGGAAATTCGATATGAGATGAATGGTGTTGTTATCGATTCAGTTCGAAACGTTGGACTAACATCA
>NW_019416235.1:21045-25643 GCF_000390285.2 Anoplophora glabripennis | reverse complement strand
ATTCGGACGAAATATTTTTAAATTTTATTTTACATATATGTAAATTAAATAATCAAAGATTTACACTTAAATATTGAAATTTTATTATAGAGCGAAATATATTAGTATAATTCTAACCTGTACTATTTCTTTGTTCATCCTCGATAATTATATCTCCAAGGTAAGAGGGCAGCTGTTCACCCTCGAACCATTTGAAAATAAATTTGTCCTTCTCTTCCCAGCCGAAATCAGTCGGATATAATTCTGTTGAGATCTGAAGATGAGCGTGTGCCCAAATATTTGCAATGTACGTTGTCTGCAGTAAATGTTGATGCAGTTCAATTTTATGTTATGTATGTATTTAAATGTGAATATTTATTTATTAAAACTCATTAAATTGAAAAACTCGTGAAATCGTTTATTGTAAATAAATATTCGAAGAAAGTTGTATATTTTTATATAATTACTACTAAGACTTAAAAAATGGAAAAATTATAGATATCTCATACCGCAAAAGCTGAAACTTAGCTAATTTAATAAGTTAAATAAAAAAAATACTTAGCTTTATATTTAGTGAGGGAAAAGTGCTCAGCTGATAAAGTTAAAGATGCAACGCGCCCGCGCGTATAGCGATGTGCTGCGCCTTCAATTTGTCAGCTGAGCACTTATACACCAAAAAAGCTTCAGCGGACCATTTTTTTCGTATAACTGGTTAAGTTAAATATTACTTTACCAAATTTCAGCTTTTGCGGTATCAATTTACCTAGCGCATATTTTTGACTTGTATAGGTGAAAAGCTGAGGCATAACCCCCTACTATAAAGTCAGCGGATTGCGTTTTTTCTTTTGTTTATAACATAATTAACTTGTCGACAAAGTCAGCATTTGCGGTATTAGTTTTTTTATTTTATTATTTTACGTGTTTGGGAGGCTGCCGCAGCTACACCCCCCGGAACTGCGCGAGCTGGAGGTCGATTTACTTACTAGTGATACCAAATGAAGCGTAGGGAAAATTTTCAGCTTTTGCCAAATGACTAACTGGCTCTCGGGCTATTAAATCGTGTACAAATTTCTGCACGGGTTCGATTCCCGCGGTCGGTAGACCGTAGATTAGTTATGTTTGTACGGAGGATTGGCACTCTCTGTGCAGGTATGGTAGGGTGGAAGAATGTTGGCTTGGGTCAATGTGAGACCGGTTGGCATTTGACCACCCCCCTAATTAATGAGGTTTTCCAGGTTTCCCTCATTCCTGCACTGAATGGTGGTTAGGGCCTACCAACATAAGTCGTTCCTGGGCGCAAATGCGGCCTGCCTAATAATAATATGTCGCCTCCTCTCCCGCACAAGTCTCCGACTTATGGGCTAATTCTCGTAGTTAGAATGAGAAGTAGAGATATTATTATTTATTATTTCTGATATGAGCAAATTTGGCAACTGCAATTTAACAAATATTAGAGTGTTTTTGAACAGCGAGAGGTATCCATACCATGACTTATTCCTCAACTTTGATGATAATAAATATCCTACATTATATGAAATGTTTGCAAATTTCCGACATTCCTACCACGAGACTGGAAATGAACCTATATTTACTCCTAACAAATTTAAATCTATCGCACCCATAACACATATTGACTGCTCACGTCAAAAAGAAACGATTAAATCAGGATCTGTTGTTTTACGTGGGAGAGTCAAAAAATATTCCTAATGAAACCACTGCATACTGTCTAATTTTACATGACCGCTTGTTCCGATACAACCCAGTTACAAAAATTGTTATGGACAAGTCTAACTTATTTAAGGATGATAGTATGCCGCATCGAGTTAGTTAATCATGATCTCCATGTACAGAAAAACGCTTCGAGAACACATAATAAAACTCAGAAGTTTAAGAAAACAGATTGAATTGTACAGTGTTATAAAGAGGTTGACAAACTTAGAAATATGCCACTAGTATTGGATATTCAAGGTTTCAAAATTGAAAAAAACGAGTTTTTTTATTAAGGAACTAGCAGCCTATAACGGTGTTAAGGTAACTCACTATATTTTCAAACCACCTTTTCCTAAAAAGTATCTACCGCGAGACTTGGAAAAGCGAGTGACATGGCTAACAAATAATCACCATTGTATAGATTGGAAAGAAGGATGTATCCCGTATTACAATTTTGCAAATATCATTCGTGGGTTAACAGCAAACGAAAAGGCAATATATGTTAAAGGGAAAGAAAAGACCGCATTCATAAGAGAATATTCATCAAGCCCCGTTTACGAGTTGGAGGAACATCCGCCACTTCAGTTTACGGAACCCACATGTTTTTATCATAACAAAACAAAATGTATGTGTTCATTATCGAACGTATATTATCTATACAATAACTTTATTATGTTATAATTTTTAATTAAAAACTACTTAACCATATCAAAAATGTGTTTTATTAACATCACCATCTCTATATTTAGCTGAGGTTAATAACCTGTTGACTCACTTGTCTAGACAAGTCACCGAAGTGTGGGAAATTATTAAATCAACTATTCCCATGATCATCTGTTCACCAGATGTTTATGAATCATCGCGCCAGATGTTTATGTGTCATTGAATCTACTTTATTTAACCACGCCCACATGTATTTCTATTTATATAATGGAAAATTGTAAGATGAAATCAGTGTTCAGTATTACACTAACAATGAAGTGCGAACATTGTCAACGCGTGTTTACTTTTAAAAGCAGTTTAGTTAGGCATATTAAGAACTTTTGTCCAGTTTTAAAGAAAAAAGATATACCTTGTTACGGGCTTATTTTTTGTTTTTCTCTTTTCTTCTCATTATTTGAAATCAGAGATTATCCTTATCTGATTAATTAAAAAAAAATACAATTGGAATGTTTTAACTACGGCTGTTGCTTAGCATTAGGTTAAATTTTAATTAATTATAGGCTTATTCGCGCAAATATATGAAAAATATTAAAACAATAGGTTTTATTGATTTGAAATTAAACGCGGTTTACCGGCAATCGGATCTTTTCTTGCGATTCTTTTTTGTTAAACCTTTCCGTGGCCGATTCGTGTTAGCGCTTGGGCGAGGAGAACGTCGTTTTAAGTATTCTGCGGCGTGTGCTCTAGGCACGATAAAAATTATCACAAATTGTGTGTGGATTTAGCTGCTTCTGTGGGCACATTTCGTTGAGGTGTATAAATTCTGGTAGATCCAGTATCAACCTGGTGGTTGGATTTCTGCCCATACAACTTAAGACGTAAAATACGTACATTTTTTTCCACGAGGCCGCCCTACAACCAAGGTAAGGTTTTGCCTTATTTTCTTCGACGCTATATTTTTCTACAGCACCTACTTAGACGCATTTATCTTTTTAGGCCTTTTTTTTTGTGACTGTGTATCCAGCATTTTGTCTCCAGGATTCTTATAATCATTTGATTTCAATTTGACCAATATAACTACCTGCCAACGTGGATTCCGTTTGAGAGGGAGACTTGCCCTAGTTAGCGGGCTTCCGACAGTTTTTTTGGTTTCGAGGGTCTGCAACTTGGTGTACGATTTCTTCCCCGTGGCTGCTTCGATAGATACTCTGGTAGAGGCTCCCACAGGCTCCTGCATGGTCTTTATCTACTGCGTTAAGTAACAACATCAAGGCAACCTGCCGCTAGTGCTGCACAAACCAGATAAGCCTAATGTTAAGTTTGCATGCCGTTTCGTAGTATTTCGCCTACTCATTTAGACCCATTTATTGCGTCATAACTTGATTTTTCTAACTCTCACCCCATTTGCTCATTGTTTTCCGCGATTTTATTATTTTAGTTTGCCACTGTAATAATTATTTATTAGCTTATTAAATTTTGTTCTAAATTTATCTACTTACTTACCTGGCAGTTGGTAGTCGTTAATTATTATTTATCCGCATATAAAGGTCATATTTAGACAAAATTATTGGTTTCACCCTATTTAGTCTATGTACTTATGTAATATCCCTGCTTTGCTTACCATTGTATGATTTATTAATTAACGTATTAATTGATAGTGCCTATTTGCCTTATTTTTCAAGTTTGTTTAGACTTTCATTATTGTTTTGATTGGTATTTTACTTTAGTAGTAGTTATAAACCTTTTTGTTTTCTTTTTGCTAGAACGGAATAGTACTTATTATTTATTTTGTTGCTATCGCTCTCACACAATCTAAGTAGAGGCTAGATATTTATTTAAAGTATTCAACACCATCAAAATTATAAAAACTATTCCTAGTGTGAAGATATACCCGTTGCCTATTTTACTTGGTAGTTTATTATTCTAAGCTTATACATGTATACCGAACCATAGCGCTATTGGGGAGGGTTATAGTTATACTTATATTT
Source organism: Anoplophora glabripennis (assembly GCF_000390285.2). Classification (NCBI taxonomy): domain Eukaryota; kingdom Metazoa; phylum Arthropoda; class Insecta; order Coleoptera; family Cerambycidae; genus Anoplophora; species Anoplophora glabripennis. The sequence goes on along the minus strand of NW_019416235.1, from coordinate 21,303 downwards.
ATTTCTTCATTGTACCCTGCTTAGGCATTATTTTGTCTAATCCATATATGTCTTCACATACTAATATTTACATCTGAGACATTGTACAACAAAGATACCACTGGGCAAATATCTAACGCTCTACAACCTTATTATTAATCATCAACTGATTGTAGATCAGATATGTTACACTCTGAAAGTTGAGAGATTAAAGTTGTCGTTTTTAATGGTGTATATATTATTAGAGCTCTTATTGGTACCTTTTTCCCGTTTTTTTTT
>NW_019416235.1:0-20351 GCF_000390285.2 Anoplophora glabripennis | reverse complement strand
TGGAGAAACTACATACTGCTTTTGCTAATAGGGTAGCAAGTTTTAGGTTTACGAGTTCTAAAACTTATATTAACTACAATGAATTTTTTGATGAAGTGAAGCAAAAAGTATTTGATGTAATTAAAACATATTTACAGCAACATCACAGTACTAAAATAAATTTCGAAGTGTTTGGGTTTTACATTATACCGGAAAAAGAGAAGAGTGATGTAAAATCGTTCAATACTAAAAATAAGATCGTGACAAATGGAACAGATTTAGAAAAAATGTTTAAAGAATTTATTGAAGAAATGACATCTCAAGCTTCGGAATTTTCTGAAAAAGATTCTGGGTGGACTTTAAAACATATAATATTTTTGGATGTAAATATAAACAAGTATACTCCACTTTCGGCATCTTCATATATTAAACTTCCCACAGCTATAGCGAAAAAGTGTGGCGTATTAAATATTAAAAACAATGATAGTGCTTGCTTTGCATGGTCGGTTAATGCCTCAATATTTCCTTCACAAGGCGATCCAACAAAAACCAGTTCATATCCGTACTACGATACTCTATTGAACTTTAATGGGTTAGAGTTTCCCATGAAACTGAAGGATATTCACAAATTTGAAAAAATGAACAATATATCTATTAATGTATTTGGTGTAGAAACAGAATACAATAACGGAAAATATACTACAGAAGTAGTTGGACCGTTACATCAGACGTCTTGTCGTCAACCTACACATGTAAATTTGTTACTTGTGTCAGATACATCTACAAACATCAATCACTACTGCCTTATAACCGATTTGTCAAGATTAGTTTCAAAACAGAAATCGAAACACACTGGACGTTTATATATTTGTGAGGGGTGTCTACAATCCTTCCGTGAATTGAAGCAATTGAAAGAACACGAAGAAAATGATTGCAGTCACATTACTACAAAGCTACCATCTACTAACTTGATAGTAAATAAATATGGACAATCAGTTCCTGAAAATATTCTAAAATTTGTAAATTTTGAGAAGCAGTTACCAGTACCTTTCGTAATTTATGCTGATTTTGAAAGCTTATTAAAACCGATCCATTACAATGAACCTCGTGGAGATAAACCCTTCACAGTTAAAGTATGTGAACACAAACCTTATTCCTCCGCTTTCTACGTGAAATGCAATTTTGATGATAGATACTCCAAATTTGAATCGTATCGAGGACCCAATCCTGCCGAGGTATTTATTGAGAAATTGAATAAAATGGTTCTAGATCTGTACAACAATCATTTAAAGCACGTTAAGGAGATGTTACCCCTTTCAGCGGAAGAGGAAATTGAATATGAAAATACACCGTGCTGTCACATTTGTGAGAAGCTTTTCGACAATAGCGATACTAAAGTTCGTGACCACTGCCATTTGACAGGACACTTCCGTTCTGCAGCTCATTCTGTTTGTAATTTAAACTATAAAGTTCCAAATTTTATTCCGGTTTTTTTTCACAATCTAAACTACAATGCCTCTCTATTCATTAAGAAGTTGGCTTTTAAGAAAGATAATGTTTCTGTCATAGCACAAACAAAGGAGAAGTATATCTGCTTCTCCAAATCCATTCCTATAGAGAAATCTGCGGATCCCAAGAAGTCGGACATATACCTAAATTTGAAGTTTGTAGACTCTTTTCGTTTTTAAGTAAATCTCTAGACAAACTAAGTCAAACTTTGGAATTACATCAGTGTGTTGAAACTAAAAGATATTTTCAAGATGAGGAAGGGTTCAACTTGATTAGGCGTAAGGGTGTTTTCCTTATAGTTATGTAAACTCATTTGAGAAATTGGATGAAGCCACATTACTTACAAAAGAACAATTTTATAATTAATTGGTGGACGAATTCAGTTCTAATGAGGATTACGAAAGAGCCAATAAAGTGTGGAATATGTTCAAGTGTAAAACTTTGGGAGAATATGCAAATTTATATTTAAAATCAGATGTTTTTCTACTGACTGATGTATTTGAAAACTTTAGAAAAGTGTGTTTAACGTACTACAAGTTGAATCCGGCTTTACATTTCTTCAGAAAATCAATTCGTGGAGGTGCCTCGTAGTGCACTAAAAGAAAATCGGTATCCAAATCATGATCCAACAAAACCCACATCATATATAATGTACCTGGACGCTACAGATTTGTATGGAGCAGCCATGAAAGACTATCTTCCGACTGGCGGCTTTCGATGGTTGAAGGAACAAGATATTGAAAATTTTGATTGTTCAACGATTGAAAGGTTATGTTTTAGAAGTTGACCTTGAATATCCACACAGCTTACATGATAATCACAATGAATTACCTTTTTGTCCAGAACAAATGATTCCACCCAACAGTAAAACTTCTAAATTAATTCCAAATTTGCGTAATAAATATAATTACGTACTTCACTATAAGAATTTGAAACAATGTCTAAAACATGGTCTGAAATTGAATAAAATACATAGAGTGCTGGAATTTTCTCAATCACCGTGGTTAGGATCCTATATCGATTTGAATACCAAGCTTAGAAATTTTGCAAACAACGAATTTGAGAAAGATCTCTTCAAATTGATGGTTAATTCGGTATTTGGAAAAACGATGGAAAATATTGATAAGAGGAGAGATACCAGGTTGTGCACTTGCTGGGAAAATAGAACGCGAAAACTAGGTGCTCGTGCGCTCATTGCTTTACCCCACTTTAATTCCTGCTCAATATTCAACGAACATTTGGTTGCAGTGCAGATGGAAAAAGTTAAAGTTGTATATGACAAACCATTATATGTGGGCTTTTCGATTTTATAAATTTCAAAAACAATTATCTACGAATTTCTTTATGGTTTCATCAAACCTATATATGGAGATAATACAACTGTTCTCTATACGGACACCGATTCTCTCATTTTGGAACTTATTGCTGACAATCCGTACGAGGATATGAAGAAAAACTTGCACTATTTCAATACTTCAAATTTCCCTCTGGATAATGTTCATGACATACCCAAAACTAAGTCTGTGGTCGGCCAGATGAAAGATGAATATACAGGAAAACCAATAGAATGTTTTTACGGAACATGTGCTAAAGCCTACTGTGTAAGAGCTGGTGAAGTGACGAAGAAAGCAAAAGGAGTTTCCAAACACGTAATAAAAAAAGAAATAAATTTAGATTACTATGTTATAATTGTAGAAAAAGGTGGCAACATTTTACGAAAAATGTATATTTTCAAAACTACACTACACACTATTTACACCGAACTAAAGAACAAAGTGGCCCTTTCTTCAGCAGACGACAAAAGGTATGTTAAAGCTGACGGTGTACATAAATTGGCATGGGGACATGTGGATGTGACAGCAGAAAAAAATAATCAGAAAAGAAAGAAAAATTTTAAGAACGGGCACTAGAAATAGAATTTAAAAATAAAACGAGTGGAAATCATTCCGTTTATTATTTCAACTACAGGTATAGTCTTTCCGAAGTCAGTCGAACATGTATAAAAACGCGTAGCAATAAAATTTAATGAGTTTCATAGGCGTCCCTAAAAAAGTTTTCTGCTAAAGGTAAAAAATTATAATTTGTGTATAATGTGTAGAAAATTTCTATTATACAATATTCAATTGACCAACAACATATTTTAATTATTTATGTCCTCAAACAATTTTATTACATTGATAGTAAGTTTCGTTTTGTTCTGTCTCCAAAATGCCATGTAATAAATGTTAATATTAGTAAGCAAAATATCCCTCTTATTTCTCTCTATCCCAATTGTAATATGAATGATTAATAAAAGTGCCTATAATAAATTAAAATTACCTGAATCACACCAAATTCACCATTGCACTGCTAGGCCATTTGTTTACAACTGAATTTATGGCCAGGTGGCCCAGTGCGGCTGTGTTTGTGCCGCGTTTGCCCGCGCCCCCATTCTTCAACTGGGCGACCAGACCTGTATATGGGTATGGCTAAATAAATATGGGAACAAGTTTTTCAAATATTTCAATGCCGAGTTGCTGCGTCAGCCACCGAACCTGATACACACTGCCAACCTCTTGGTTCTTCAATTGAGATCAGAAAGACTATATCACACTACACTCGTTCAATAAACATTTGTCGCGAATTAATTTAGATCAGAATATACATAACACTGCGCAAAAAGCGGTCATTGTAATATAACACGATCTCATTTAAATAAAAAATAAACTTCTGATGGACTTGGTTTTGACCCGTCCATCATACCATTTGACTGTTGTGAAAACAGAAATAATAATAATAATAATGATAATGATAGTGATAATGATAATGATAAGGATAACGATAATGATAATGATAATGATAATGATAATGATAATAATAATGATAATGATAATAACAGTCTTTAATGATACTATATGTACAACAAACATACTAATTGCTTGATTATTTTTTTTCAGCCGTAAAAGTAAACGAATCCTGTTTTTTTAATGAGCAATGTGAAAAACTAAATTACCAAACGGAGTGTAAAGAAGGAGTATGTAGCTGCCGATATGAAATGCAGGCCCTCGTCAAACCCGATGGACAAATAGAATGTGTTACAGGTGTGTTTTGTATAAAATGTTTCTATTTTCAAGAGTTTATGATTATAATGTTAAATACACAGAATTTCTTAAAAGCATGAATATTTCAGAAACCGTACTGACTTGAAATAATAATAAACTAGTTTTAATATTTGGTTCCAATTATAAAGGGTGATTCAGTTCGAGGTTACAATTTAAATATGGCAACACGGGTTTCCTGGCAACAATAAAGAGTTGATTTTTGACATGTGTCATTAGTAAATATTGACATTTATGATTATGGAGCGGTATTCCACAGAAGAACGTATTTTAATTGTTAAAACCTATTTTCGAAATGGAGAAAATTTAACTAACACGATTCGTGCATTGCCAGGTTACTTCGGTAGCCATAACCGTCCATCTCGAGCTGTGATTAACAAATTAATCGAAAAATTTGACCGAATCGGATCAGTGTTGGATGTTCGAAGACCAATACGTCCTCGTAATGGTCGATCAATCGAAAATGTCGCAGAAGTGAGAAACAATGTACGTGGCAATCCATCAACTTCCATTCGCCGTCGTTCTCGGCAATTGGACCTTTCCTACAGCACCACACAGCGTATTTTAAAAAAAGATTTGCACAGGTATGTCTACAAGATTCAATTAACTCAGGTATTAAAGGCAACCGATCATAGACAGCGTCGGATCTTTGTTGATTGGGTATTGCAGCATCACCAAGTTGATAACGATTTTTCAAGCAAAATTGTATTCAACGATGAAGCACATTTCAACTCGTAAACAAATCAAGCCATTAAGGAACACCAAATGCATCCACGAAAAGTTACAGTTTGGTGTGCATTTTGGGTTGGCGGAGAGATAGGGCCGTACTTTTTGAAAATGATCAAAGTGATGCCATAATAGTTAATGGTGAACGTTATCGGGACATGCTAAGGAATTTTTTTGGCAAGAATTGCAGAACATTGATGCGGAAGACATGTGGTTCCAACAAGACGGTGCCACATGCCACCAGCACGAGAAACGTTGCAATTGTTGCACACAAAATTTCCCAACCGCGTTATATCTCGTTTCGGCGATCAAAATTGGCCACCAAGGTCATGTGATATCACGCCATTGGATTTTTTTCTTTGGGGTTATGTAAAACAAAAAGTTTATACCAATAATCCCAGAACAATTCCAGAGCTAAAGGACGAGATTCGCCGCGTTATTCGTGAGCTTCCTCAGGACTTATGCCGAAGAACAATGGACAATTTTTATCAAAAGGGCGGAAGTCTGCCAGGCTGCTCGTGGCGGTCATTTAGCCGATATCATTTTTCATGTTTAATGTCAATGTCTTAGTATTATAACAAAATAAAAATATCAGCAGTTTTTCAAATAACAAACGGGTTTTATTTATATTTTAAAATGTGACCTCAACTAAATCACACTTTATTATTTACTTCAGTGCTTGTAACGTACCTACTCTATAAAATATTAGGTTCAGGAATGGTTGTCAACTTTTGTACTGAGGCAATAAGTAATTGTCAACAAGCAACATTGATTTATTATTATTTCGTGCAGTTTTCAGACAACAGATTTCACCATTTAAAACAAAGCAATCCCTGACCGTCACCGTTTTTCCTTTTTTATTATAATGAGATATTTTTATGATTTTCAAAGTAGGTCATTTTTATTGGTAATTAATCCGTTATTATTACTGTAAATTGTTTAACAAAAGGCATACAAAACTGACATTTCAAACATAACAATTAGTTAAATAATTGTCGATATACAGTACAGGGTGATTCACTATATTTTGACCCCCCCTTTAACTTTTTTGTTTTAAGATTTATAAAAAAATGTTAAATATAAAAGTTGCACGATTTTTTATGATTTTTCGAAAATGATAGTAGAAAAACAACTGAAGTCCAAACAAAATGGCCGCGGATGTTAACTTTGTTAAGTTAAATGGAACACCCTGTATATTTTTACATATTTGGATAGAACGTTCCCTGTAGAGCATAGCCATATGGGGTTTGTTGGGTCCATTTCTAACAATAAGCAAGATACTTTTAAAAAACGAAAGGAAGGTTTTTTATTAAGAAAATAACACATCTCGTAATTGTTAGACCTCTTTCAGGCATTTCTGCCTTTTTTCCAATTACGTAAGGATTTATAGATTCAGTTATAATATATTTTGACAGATCGGACATTGACACGGTCCAAAATGCGTATAGGTAATGTAACGAAATCTCACTAATTAGGCCGTGAGAGGTTTATTACTCATGGTCGTGACAGTGACAGATAGTAATGTCTTGACAACATTGTTATTGATTGACAGTATGTATTATTATTTCATTAAAATAGATTACACAGAAGTAGAAAATTATTTAGAATTAAAATAGATAATTCCTATAATATTTCAATTTTCTACTTCTGTGTAACCCATTTTAATTAAATAATAATACAAACTGTCAAACAATAACAATGTTGTCATGACATTACCTGTCACTGTCACGGCCTACCATGTAACATTGTCCATGAGTAATTAGGCCTAATTAGTGAAATTTAGTTGCAATACCTAGGTATTGCTGATCGCGGTCTTTTACAAAATCAGTTGAATTTGGCAGTCGTACACAATCCTGCTGGCGCATTCTTTAAATAGTTGAGGTATTGTCACAGCTTAATAATATACAGCTCGAAGAGTCCGTGTCGGCGCCTTTGATGTGGCGGTCGAGAACCAAGCGAGACGGAATCGTGCTAACTCTCTCAGATTAAGCGGAATAGTCGGGGCTGGATTAAAAGAATTTTTATTATTGAAATAAAATATTTAGTTTCTACCTGACAGTACCGTAGTAGGTAATTTTAATAATATGAAATTTGAATTAGAATATTACGTGGTATGACATTAAAAGTAGAAAATGGGTATTTTAGATAGGTAATAGGTTATTTTTTACTCGGAGTTAATACGGATTATTAAAAGAAAACTTGAAGAGTAATTAAAATTCCTTGTTGTAAGCTCCTGTTTACTGACGTAATCCTTAGAGAAGAAAATGGTTAATATCGCGTTATTTCGAACAAAAAATCGTTAATATCTCGAAAACGGTAGATTGTAGAGAAAAGTTGCATATGAACTTTTTTGTTCAGAATACCCCAAAAAGCCTATAAAAATGTATTTAGAGCGAAAAAATCGAAAATTACGAATTTGTTTAAAAAAAATAGTTTAAACAATTTTTGACCATTAGTAATGTCTGGCAACATGCGGATATATTTCCAGGGTCATTTTTTAGTAAGATTAGGAAAAAAAATCGAATGAGAATCATTTTCCTAGTGGAAGCAACGATACAGCCTGGACTAATACTTATACATATTATAAAACATACCTACAATATAATATACAAAAAAATATAATAACATAATATATAGTATTAAAAATTATTATAAGTTTATTTTTTGAATATTCCTAAAATTTTGGTTTATAGTTTATAACGTATAATAAATTCTAACCCTTAAATATAACCTAAGGACAAATTCTTTCGGAAAAGAATGACACGGATGACTAAAAGGTAGTCTTTTAATTAATTCAAGAAATGTGCTACAAATGTTATTTTTTGAGGAATTGTTCAAAATTACCTTGAAATATCTTTTCAGTGTTACAAATGAGCTCAACAAAGTTATCGTTTGGCATTTGCAATTGTCCAAATAAGGTATCTTCATTTTCATTATTATATAAAATAAATCAACGAAATTATACCCACGCCTATGATTGCAATTCTTACTACCCGTTGTCGTTACTCGCCTGAACGAACGCCAAAGCCGTCTTTTCCGCTGGAAGGCGGGGCATAAACGCTGCGCGACGAAATCGACGCTAACCATTCCCGCCAAGACAGTTGGCGAGCTGTATAAGCTGTGGTATTGTTTTAGTAGTTAAAAAAATAAGTTATATGGAAGAGGAAGCTCGTCTCGATCGCATCGCGGTCTCCCGAGATTCCTTGGAAAAGATCGGTTGAGAACGCGATGCGAGCGCGACGAGCTCGGGAACGTCTAGTGCGAATGCATACATTAGAAAACATGGGAAGGAACTCCACCGTGCACGGTCGAGACTAGCACGGACCGCGATGCGACGGGACCCGACCGCCTAATGCGTTCTCTGCTTAAAACTGTCAATATGATAATTGACTTGATAAGTTTATTAACACATTTAGTACAAAGTATAATTTTCATATTTCATATTTCAAAGTAACTTTTACGTTAAATAATTTACAGGGTGATTCACTATATTTTGACCCCACTTTAACTATTTTGTTTTAAGAGTTATAAAAAAATGTGAAATACAAAAGTTGAACTATTTTTTATGAATTTTTCGAAAATGATAATTGAAAAACAATTGAAGTTCAAACAAAATGACCGCGGATGTTAACTATGTTAATTTAAACGGAACACCTTGTATATTTTTACAGATTTGAATAGAACGTTCCCTATCGAATATAGTCATATAAGGTTTGTTGTGGCCATCTCTAACAATAAGCGATAGACTATTAAAAAACGAAAAAAGGGTTTCATATTAAGAAAATAAGACTTAATAATCTTGTAATTGTTAGACCTTTTTCAGACATTTCTACCTTTTTTTTCAATTATGTAAGGATTTACAGATTTAGTTATAATATATATATATATTGACACATCGGACATTGATATGGTCCAAAATACCTATAGGAATTTTAACTAAATCTCACTAATTACGCATGGACAATGTTATATAGTAGGTCGTTACAGTGACAGGTAGTAATGTAATGATAATATTATTATTAATTCACAGATTGAATTATTATTTAATTAAAATAGAGTATGGAGAAGAACTTTATTTCAATTTTCTACTTCTATGTAACCCATTTTAAATAATAATCTGTCACTGTCACGGCCTACCATATAACATTGTCCGTGTGTAATTAGGCCTCTCACGGCTTAATTAGTGCGATTTAGTTAATATCTATATGTATTTTGGACGATATCAATGTCCGATATGGCAAAATATATTACAACTAAATATGTAAATCCTTATGCAATTGGAAAAAAGGCAGAAATGCCAGAAAGAGGTCTAACAATTACAAGATATCAATATCTTATTTTTTTAATAAAAACCCATCTTTTCGTTTTTTAATAGTATTTCGCTTATTGTTAGAGATGGATCCAACAAACCCTACATGACTATGCTCGACAGGGAACGTTCTATCCAAATCTGTAAAAATATACATGGTGTTCCATTTAAATTAATAAAGTTAACATCAGCAGCCATTTTGTTTGGACTTCATTTGTTTTTCAGCTATCATTTTCAAAAAATTCATCAAAAATCGTGCAACTTTTGTATTTCACATTTTTTGATAACTCTTAAAACAAAAAAGTTAAAGGGGGTCAAAATATAGTGAATCACCCTGTATAAGCATCGGAAATAATCATTAAAAGTATAGAAAATACAATTGACTCGTAAATCCTAGTACAATATAGGTATAATAAAATTGAAAGGAAATTAAATTCTCTTTAATATGTACAATACGTTTAGGTAAAGTATTTCTAAGGGAAAATGTGTATCTTTTCATGTTTGGGATTGTAAAAGTTGCTTCGAGTTTAGTTTACATATTCAATATTTTTCGATTTTTTTGCTATATTTTAAGTATGTATGGACCGATTGTTTTGAAAATTTGTAGTTTTACGTCTGTTGAGGTGGCAAATATACATATAATTATGCAAACAGTGTTGGGGTCTCGTCTAGGGTGCGCTAGTTATACTGTCCTATCAATGTAAAAATATGTTTAACTTTTTATATTTTACAATTTTGATTTTTAAATGATTGAACTACGTTCAATTCTAAATAAAAAAGGTATACTTAATAGAAATTGATAAATTCAACTGTTTTCGAGATACAGACGTTTTCAGTTTTTGAATTCGGCATGAATTACATTAGAAAATTAACAGGTCATAATATACCAAGCTTGAATTAAGAATTAAGACAAATATTACAGCAACTGAAAGTTTTATTATGCATATCTTAACAATCATAAAAGATTGTCAAAGCAACCACCACCGACTTCAATGCACTTATTTAAATTTTGTTTAATGTTAAATAAAGTTATATGTTGTTTGATAATATTAACTGATTCTTGAATATTTGTCCACAGTTGTTCTTTATTAATAATGTCTTTGTAAATTAGAGATTTCTCTTACTTCTCGGGTATAATGTGCTGCCAATTTATTAAGTCACTGCCTATACTTTGGAAAAAATATTTTTTTTTCAATTTAATTCCCGCTGAATGTCAAAAACTTAAACTGTCCGTATCTCGAGAACGGTTGAGTTTATTGATTTGTAACAAGTATACCTTTTTTATTTATAATTGAACTTAGTTCAATAATTTCTATTTAAAAAATTCAAAATTATAAAATACAAAAAGTTAGACATATTTTTGCAATGGGGGACAGTATAACTAGCGCCCCCTACACATGGCTCCGACACTGTTTGCATATTCGTATTTGCCACCTAAAAAAACGTAAAGCTACAAATTTTCAAAACAATCGGTCCATACATACATTAAATATAATAAAAAATCAAACATATTTTTTCAACTTTAACTCCCTGTAGCAATAATTGTTTAAGGCATGTTTGGCTCAATCACTATATTTTGACGTTAACAATCTGCCATTAAGCTGTGTACCGTTATTAATGACTTACCCTGTATATACAGGCTGTTACATACAGGGTACTACAGATTCGCTTCTCACTATAGGGATCTCGGAAACGGTAAGAGATACGAAGTAGCTTAAATGGGGGCAAAGTTACGTAATATGGGGACCAACATTATGCCTCTAAAAAATCAAGGCTAACATGATTAGTTTTGGAAATATTAAAAAAAAAACAAAATTTTGGAAGTCCGTTTTTGTTTCATTTCAGCCTTGTTTGAGGTGATATTGAAAAAAGAAGAACACTTTCTAATTGCCACATTTTGCCCTCTATCGAATGGCATAATCAATTTTTATATGGACCTCTCTCCAGGACCATCATCAACTTCATTTTTTTAAATACGACCCTAGAAATGTTATTACATTTTTTGCAAGCCTTCATGACCCCCAATACTGTATTGCCTGAGTCTGAACCAGATTCAGACGTTTTGTCTCGAAAAATTCATCTTCAGCGTATTCGTTCCAAATTTATCTAATTTTTTTATTTAGATTTCTTTGTTTATTGATTATCGTACACTGTGTCGTTAGACCCTGTGAAATTCATCTAGTTATTTAAACTATTACCACCACGCGTTACAATAAAACATTTATTATTTTTAACTATTACTATCACTTTGTCATGCATAACTCAATAAGTTGTTGACAAATTAATTCTTAAAAATGCATATGAACAACCAAAACGCCAACTGAATAATATTTTTTTTTTAAATTTCAGGAAATGTTCAAAAACATTCTCGGTTTAGCAAAGGTTGAAAATGAAGATCAGCGTAATATTATCGGAGTTTATTATACTGTAACCGCAACTGTGAAAGAGCATGTCAGATGTATTTGTATCCTGAAAAAAATAGATCGGAATTTGTTTGAATTTTGTGCACTCGAGAAGCCTATAAATAACTATGGGCACGGGAGTAAAACTCTAATAATGTTTTATTTTAATGCGTGGTGGTAATAGTTTAAATAACTAGATGAATTTCACAGGGTCTAACGACACAGTGTACGATAATTCAATAAACAAAGAAATGTAAATAAAAAACTTAGATAAATTTGGAACGAATACACTGAGGATGAATTTTTCGAGACAAAACGTCTGAATCTGGTTCGGACTGAGGCAGTACAGTATTGGGTATTGGGGGTCATGAAAGCTTGCAAAAAATGTAATCAAATTTCCAGGGTGGTATTTAAAAATATGGAGTTGATGGTCCTGTAGAGACGAAACGTTACATATAAAAATTGATTATGCCGTTCGATAGAGGGCAAAAAGTGGTCATGAGAAAGTGTTCTTTATTTTTGAGGCATAATGTTGGTCCCCTGATTACGCAACATTGCAACAGCCTTTATATATATATATATATATACAGGGTGATTCAGTAATAATGTCATTAATTTTAACCACGTATTCGGAAGGTTTAATAAAGACAGAAAATCGGAAAAAAATTTTTTACTCGACTTTTAAAAATGAAGGAAATCGACCCATAAGTCCCGCTACGAGGGCGGCCCTGGCCGATGCCCGGATGCTCGGAAAATTTTGTAACGTAATGTCACGAACAAATCGTCAACTGAGGCGAACAGCGTTGCCAAGTTCACATCTTAATCTGCGGTTCACATTTAATTTTGCCGCTTTAGTATACGGATACATATGTACGAAACTAATAAAATGGAAGTAAATAAAGAATCATGCTGCATTTTATTATAACTAATTTTAATAATTGTATTAACTTAGTGCAAAATGTTTTAACAAGCCTTACTTCTCGAAGTCAACTTTTGTTAAAAGAAAATAAATAAAGCAGAGGTTTGTAGGCACACTGAATTTTATCAAATAAAAAAATCGGCACACTAAATACCCGAATAAACAAAATACACTACACACGGTTACAAAACCATTACCTAACAATTTAAAGCGTTTATTCAAATCTACCACCGTCCATATCTCCCGCATTTTTCCCGCAAAGGAGTTAACATAACACATTTTCAAAAAGCTTTAGAAGCAGCTGATTTCCCCAATCGTCTTGAATTTTGCAATTGGTTCCTAAATCGAAGTGCAGCAGAACTTTATTAACAAAGTGCTCTGGACGGATGAATGCTATTTTACTCGTGCTGGCATTTTAAACAGGTAAAAAACATAAGTATTGCTTTCTCAAAAACAATAAGTGCCTAGCTAGGTTACACCAAAGTTTAGATTTGCACTAAAGTCTACATTTATTATGTAAACTCTGGTTATACGCAACTGCATATTGAATAATAAATTGAAATATTAAAACTGTGTATTATTTAACATAATAAATTATAAAACGTGAAAACGATAATGTTATTAATATTAAAAATGATAAATTGTAATAACCGTACATTCGAAACAATCATTCCTATTCATTTGTTGTTTTAGCATAAATAAATAACAATTATTATCACAATATTTAAGGTAAAATATCTTTTTATCATGTGTCCAGACAAACATGTTTATTTACGTCTTGTCCGAGTTCTAAGTAGGATTATATTCTATACAAAGTAGTGTATCATTGTCTGTCAAGGGATTCAGTGCAATTCGCTTTTTACGGGTTTTAGAAATTGAATAATTTCTTTATGCATTATGAAGGGACAAATGGATCAGTTCACGTCTGACACCCTTGTTCCTACAAAAATTCCTTTATTCTCATAAACTATTTATTTTAAATGTAATTTATTATAAATCCAATTTGTTTTTTAATTTCCACATATGTACTACATTTTACCTCTGTACCGCCACTGTTGTTTACTTGTTTTTTGGAGGCGCTCTCTGTTTTACGTCCAAGCTCGCCAGGTTAGTATTTGACCTATAACCGACCACTTCGTACTCTCGATGCACCTGGGCGACTACAGCTACTACGAGAACACAGCCGGTATTTTAGATTTTAAATTCAATTTGTTGATACGATTTTCCTTTGATAAAAGACCGACAACTTTTTGCTACTACACTCGTATTAGTCTAGGGGCTAGGGGCCAGATAGGTTTCCGTAGCCAAACAGAATTCCACGGCTGCAAATAACTTATTTTTAAGTATTTTGACTTCTCGAAACCAAAAAACTTGGTGGCAAAGCCTGAAAGTGGTCAGTTTAATTGTTATTAACAAATTGAATGTTTAAATGGCTGTAAAAAGTTTATTTTTATAGCTAGTACAATTTTTTATCCGTTAATAGTTACGTTTTCTCATAACAAACATATTTTTTTGAAAATTAAAAAAATATTAACTTTAACCAACGTTATTGCAAATTTAGTGCAAATATCTTACATTTTCCGTCTCTGCGCGCACAATTTTACCATATCTTTGGTTCAATTGGACGGATTGAGACGCACATCTCATTTTAAAACTTAAACTTTATTTTACAAGATAGGTAAGTTCCATTTATTAAATAATTTATTTAAAAATTAATGGCAGCGTAGAAAGTTGTGGAATGCTGGCTTTGTTGGTTTATAAAACTTTTTTTGTTATTCAATTTCGATGAAAAGCCAAAAAAGTTACCGGTTATTGTTTCTCGCATCCTAACAATGATTTCATGCCTTGCTTGATTGTTAGAATGCAAATAACAATATCCTGTAACTTTTTGCCTTTTCGTCGAAGTTGAATAATAAAAAAAATCTTATAAACAATTAAAACCGGCATTTTCTTTGAAATTTCACAACTTTCTAAGCTTCCATTAATTATTAAATAAATAAATTAATAAATGGAACTTACCTATCTTGTTAAAGTTCAAGCTTTAAAATGAGATGTCGTGCTTCTCAATCCGTCCAGTAGAACCAGATATGGTAAAATTAGTGCGCGCGGAGACGGAAAATGTAAGAGATTTGCACTAAATGTGCAATAACTTTGGTTAGTTAATTTTTTTTTAATTTTCAAAAAAATACATGTTTGTTATGAGAAAATGTAACTATTAGCGAATAAATTGTACTAGCTATAAAAATAAACTTTTTATAGCCATTTAAACATTTAATTTGTTGATAACAATTAAACTGACCACTTTCAGGCTTTGCGATCAAGTTTTTTGGATTCAAGGGGTTAAATATTTAACAATAAGTTGTTTGCAGCCGTGGCTACGGAATACTATCTGGCTCCTGTACTATATGGTGCACGTGCAAATTAAATGTGGGTTAAAAGGTTACTGAACCCCAGGTTGGCCTAGGTCGGAAACACGTACCGAGTTGTTTATTTGTCTCCGTCCCTGTTATATATGTGAATATATTATATTTATTTTGGTCTAAACATTCGTGGTCCTGCCACTGACTAACGATTACAAAAAATAGGAAAAAATAGAAATGTACAAGATAAAAGGAACTGTAAAACCATTCCAAGGCACTTTTGATATTAAAATATGTTGAAGTTAAGAGTGTGTTATTTTCATATTAAATAAGACATAACAAATTGGCGACGAGGATTATTGTAACTCACGTGCAAGTGCAGTGTAGTGAAGAGATTAATCGCGAAATAGACAAAGTTTAAAGTTTAAAATGACTGATCAAACTAATTTAGGCCTTTTGGGAACATTAAGTGTATTTGACCCCAAATATTCCGATTTTTTAATATTCAAGGAAAGGCTAAAGCAATTTTTTATTGCTAATAAAATAACGGACACCGATCGAAAAAAAGCGATACTGCTAAATATCTTATCTGAGGAATGTGGAATGAGGAATTTTACTTAGAAATTTGTGTGTACCACATTTACCCGAAACCAAAACTTATGAACAATTAATCACATTATTAGTTGAACATTTTTCACCAGTGAAATCTTATTTTTTGGAAAGACTAAAATTTTACACGGCAAAGCGACATTTAAATGAAAGTGTGTTTGAATGGGAAGCCAGAGTAAAAAGTCTTGCAGTCAATTGTAAGTTTGGGGAAGAATTGGAGACCGTTATGCGAGATGTTTTTGTAATTGGGATCAATGATGAAAAAATCATGGACCGTCTTTTTGAAGAAGATGCATCAAGCTCCAGTTTAAACCTAAAAAAAGTGGTAAAAATTGCGCTTTCTAAGGAATGTGTCATGAAAGAACATCCAGCTAGAGAAAACCTGGGTTGCAGTGAAAATAAAAAGTGAAACCGATTTGAATTTCCATCGTCAGCGTACAGTGAGGCAGCCACGAATTCCTCCGCGCGGTTCAGCTCCATCAGGGACATCCAGCACACGCAGGTACGAATCACGGACGAGGACAGCCGGTAAGAAAATCTGCGGATCTGCCGGTAAGAAAGTGTTTTGTGTGCGGCAGGAAAAATCATAGGAGTTCTGATTGCGTTTATAAAAATTGTATATGTCATAAGTGCGGCATAAAAGGGCATTTAGCTCCGCAATGTAAAAAAAATTCTCAAAATTTTTTGAATGATGTAGAAAGTAGGAATGGAAGTTCAGATGAGTCTATATTTACTTTGCATTGTTTTAATAATGATAATTTAAATGAAGATACAAAAAATGTTAAACCAACATCTGTTAATATAATTGTAGAAAATGTACCGATAAGTTTCGAAGCCAATTCAGGATTTGCCCAATCTGCAATTTCTGAAAAATTGTATCGAAAACATTTTGCTAGTAAGAAATTACAAAAAAATGACTTGTCATTGCAAGATTATGTTGGTGTAACATTTGAACCAATAGGATTTTTAAATTTAAATATTATGTATGAAGACAAATTTCATGTTTTAAAAACATATGTCATAAAAAATGGAGGTCCACCACTTATTGGTAGAAATGGATTAGCAATGCTTAATTTAGGTATTTGTAAAATTGCTAGTAAATTATGTAAAATAGATTCTGCAGCCAATAATATTGATATGTTGATTAATAAGTATGCGGATATTTTTACAAAAAAAATGGGTACGTTTAATAAATTTGAGGTTTCTTTAAAATTAAAAGAAGGCTCAGTTCCAAAATTTTGTAGACCACGACCTGTACCACTAGCTTTAAAACCAAAAATTGAATTAGAAATTCAGAGGTTGGTCGAAAATAAAGTTTTAATACCAACTGAATTTTCAGAATGGGCCACGCCCATTGTTCCTGTTTTAAAACAAAATGGTGGCATAAGAATATGTGGTGATTTTAAAGTAACTTTGAACTCGCATTTACTAGATCAACATTATCCATTGCCGAGAATTGAATATTTATTTTCACAATTACAAGGTGGTGACAAATTTTCCAAAATTGACTTATCAGAAGCTTATCAGCAAGTTTTGCTAACGGAAGAATCTAGGAAACTAGTAACTATTACGACACATAAAGGGCTTTTTTCATATACACGTTTACCCTATGGTATAAAAACCGCACCATCGATATTTCAAAATATCATGGAGCAAATGTTTGTTATGCCAGGTGTAGTTTGCTTTCTTGACGATATTTTAGTAACAGGGAAAAATGATCAAGAGCATTTAGATAGATTAGAAATAGTACTTAAACGTCTTCATGATTATGGGCTTAAAGTAAAGAAAGAAAAGTGTGATTTTTTTAAAAAATCAGTTAAATATTTAGGGCATGTAATTGACAGAGAAGGTTTGCATACTTCAGATGATAGAGTTCTAGCAATAAAACAAATAGCGATACCGAAAACTATTACGGAATTAAAATCTTTTCTTGGAGCAGTAAATTTCTATTGCAAGTTTGTTCCAAATGCGGCTGATGTGTTAAAACCTCTGTATAATTTATTAAAAAAAAATACCAGATGGAATTGGTCTGTTGATTGTAACAACAGTTTTGAAAAAACAAAACAAATTTTATTGTCTTCAACTGTTTTAGCACATTATGACCCTACAAAACAAATTAAATTAACTGTTGACGCTTCTAGTACGGCACTGGGAGCTACTTTGAGTCACATATATGATGATAATACGGAAAGACCGATTGCTTTTGCATCACGATTGTTAAATTCAGCCGAATTAGCGTATTCTCAAATCGAAAAAGAGGCAGCTAGTATTATTTTCGGGCTTAAAAAATTTTTTCAATATGTATATGGACAGAAATTTTATTTGTATACGGATCATAAACCTCTATTATCTATTTTTGGAGAAAAAAAAGGGTTACCGACTTTAGCAGCTAACAAATTACAGCGCTGGGCTCATATTTTGTCTGCATTTAATTATGAGATTAAATATGTAAGGTCTGATAAAAATACAGCAGATTTTTTATCTAGGTTGCCAAATAAAATAGATAAAGAACAAAATAGTGATAAAATTTTAAACTTACCTTTAAATGTTAATAGTTCTTATTTAAACTACATAAATAATTCCGATTTCACGTTAAATTTTAAACATATTAAACATGAAACATCTCGAGATGTAATTTTAAGTAAGATTATTTTTTATGTGCGTCATGGTTGGCCTAATAAATGTCCGGCTGATGAATTTAAGCCTTATTTTATGAGAAGGAATGAGATCACAATAGAATCCAGTTGCCTTATGTGGGGATATCGGGTAATAATTCCAAAAAAATTTCAAAGACGTATTCTAGACGAATTACATAGCGCACATATGGGTATTGTAAAAATGAAAGCATTGGCAAGATCATATATCTGGTGGCCACTGTTAGACAAAAATATTGAAAATCTAGCTAATTCGTGTAGAACGTGCGCAGTATTTTCGAACAGCCCACCAAAAATATCATTAGAAGTGTGGGACTGGCCAAAAGAACCATGGACAAGGTTACACGCTGATTATTTTGGTCCTTGCTTTAACAAACATTTTTTAGTAATTCAAGATGCTACATCAAAATGGATTGAATGTTTTGAAGTAAAAAATGTAACTACTTCACATGCAATAGAAATATTTCATGAGCTTTTCTCTCGATTTGGTTTTCCTCTGGAAATTTGTACGGACAATGTCAGAACTTTTACGTCTGACGAATTTAAATCTTTTCTAACTTCACGTGGTATAAAACAATCGTTGGGAGCACCTTATCATCCAGCTACTAACTAATGGATTAGGAGAAAGCGCTGCAAAAATTATGAAAATAGCCTTAATAAAAGCGAAACATGATAATAAAAACTTAAATATAAATTATTTCATGAATCAATTTTTATTTCAGTATAGAAATACTCCTCAAACGACCACATGGGAAAAACCAGCTAAATTGTTATTCAATCGAGACTTACGTACAAAATTTGATTTTCTAATGCCTTCAGTTAAATAAATTGTTCAAGATAAGCAAAATTATCAAAAGAAATATTACAAAAGAAAAAAAGATATTTATTTACATCAGGGGGATAATGTTGGGATTCGCGATTACAGAGCCAATGATGCAAAATGATGTGCAGGTGTAATAAAAAAATTATTGGCCCAAGAACCTATTTAGTTGAAACTGAGTGTGGAATGATTTGGAAACGACACAAAAATCAAATTAAACCGACCCAATTAGTTGAAAAACAAAAATCAGTTTCATTTATTCCACAGTCTAGTTTAATTAATACAAACAATGTAATGTTAGGGAATAGTGGTGTCGAAAATGAAATCAGTGACGAGGAAATTAGTGATTACGAAACAGAGGTGACCTCACCGGGTACATCAAGAACATTAAGACGCCGTAGTCGAATTAAACCCCCAGATAGATTAGTTATATCATAATTTTGTGTATTAGTGTACTATTGCATTTAGAATTAAGTATATATAGTTTTAATGATATTATTAATTTTTTAGGAGAGAGGTGTTATATATGTGAATATATTATATTTATTTTGGTCTAAACTTTCGTGGTCCTGCCACTGACTAACGATTACAAAAAATAGGAAAAAATAGAAATGTACAAGATAAAAGGAACTGTAAAACCATACCAAGGCACTTTTGATAATAAAATATGTTGAAGTTAAGAGTGTGTTATTTTCATATTAAATAAGACATAACATTGTTTTTTTATGGAATATACAAGTCTCTCTTCTATTACTTACAGTCAATATTTAAATACTACACACATTTCATCCTCTCTTTATAATTTATCTAGTGAGTGTTGGTTTTTTATGTCATTATTTCTGTAACGAAATTGAAATGGTTATGAAATGAAATTTAAATTATTTAAACTTTTGGAGTTTTGTAACTTCAATATTAAATTTTATTTGAAGTGAAACAGCTAATTTCTTTGCAGCCATAATAGTCACA
>NW_019416234.1:1126608-1151174 GCF_000390285.2 Anoplophora glabripennis | reverse complement strand
CAAGTAATGGTGCAATTGGAAAATGCATTTTCCGGCCCAGAAGGCATTTTTCAAAAAATGGCTTAACCAGACGATATAGACTTTTTTCCTGGGACCTTCCTGAACACAATACAGAAAACCGCATCTCGATATCTGCTTCACCTAAAAATTTCCGTTATTTTTCCTAACTTCCCTGTACTAATCAGTCAATATATTTTACAACGTCTTATTTTGAAGGAAATTTTATCTACTTTTTTTCTATGAAGCAATGCCTATACTTATCTTTACTCAAAAAAAAAAAAACTAGATGCAAAAAAGTAAAAAAAATTAAAATACCGAATATTTTGCTTTTTTAAAATTGTTTATTAACGATCTTTTGCATAAAATTTTCCTTTTAAATTTCTTAAACAATTTTCACCCCTATCTCCAATTTCCGCCCTATAATTTAATAGCACTCAGCAGTTTTTTCATCTAAAATGTCCATTTGAACGATTCATGTAAAAAAATATCTGGAACGTCATAGTTCCTTTTAAAATCCTATAATCAATAGCCTATTAGTTAAGACATTAAGTAGATAAGAGGAAAATTTTTATTTTTGACAATCAACTTGGTAAAATTATTAATACATTCCTCTACCAAGGGTCCCTCATATTCGCTATTCTGAAATATTACTGAAATCGTATAGGAATGGAATTGCAAAAGAATGTGCAATAAAATATTAGTAGTGTAGTAAGCTTCAAATCTAACGTTTTTCGATAAATTTATGGGTTTCGTTTTGTTGTGAAGGTTATTCCGAGGGAATTGGGCCGCACTCTAACAGTAGCTTCTTTACATGAAATAAAAGCAGATTTAACTCATATTTCCTCTCTTAAAAATGTACAAGACTTAAGAAATTGTTTTTGTTTTATATTCTTTAAAATATTTCAAGGAAACTGAGGATAAGGATTATTTAGATTTGTCGAAAATGGTCTTAAGCTTAATTTTTACCTAAAACATCTTAGTCTTTTGTTTTTTGAAACACTTCTTTATTTATTTTAAAAATTGTTTATATTATATTTAAATTGCCTCGCATTAGAGAAAAATTTATTTCAGTTTTCTTCTGTTGTTATTCGCAAAGTTTGGACTTTGGAGACTTAATATAAATAAAAATCGCTTTTTTGATAAGTTTGTAACTTTAATAAAGACGTTTTTTCGCAAATCTACATCTAGAGGCAAAAAAGTGAAAATTTAATCAGACAAAATCGTCTTAAGTGCCCATTTCACTATTCGAAACTGATAAGTACAGTTAAATGTGAAATTTACCATGAGTTCAAGTGACGTTGCAAAAAGCATCTAAATGTTTTCAAAATCTATACTAACAAAAATATGACACACAAAAGAACAAAAAAGTTTATTTATTACAGTGTTTTAAACAACCTCTATATTTTAGATAAAAAAAAGAAACTTGATTTCGGTTACCCAAAAGACCTGAATAAAATTGTTAGGAATTTTTTTTTAAGAAAGACAACAGTACCAAGGCAATTTAATCTAAATTTATTTTTATCCAAGATATCCTTGAAAAGAGACCCATTTGTTTCCATAAACAACTAATTACATTAACTCACTGTATCTCTAAAACTAGGCAATTCGAGATCTGTTTTCATAATTTTTTTAAAGTAGATCTACCCTTAGAGTCATCTAAACAGCTCATGTAAATAGTCTATATGTATTCAGGGTGTCTCTAAAGGGTCTGTAACCTCCGGATATAGCACGGCTCAAAATAAGTCGATTTAATTAAACTTACCTTAGTCCGAAAATTGATAATAACGGAGTTACAGGGTGTGAAAGTTGAAAAAATAAATAACATTTTCGAATTTATCGACGATTTCATTATATCTTCTAGAGGGCACCAGTAGCGATCATTAAGACGCATTTAAACTGCCAAAACTTTTCTGTGCTACGGTGTATTTCACTTTGCCAAAAATCTTTTCCTCCAACTTTTCTTTTTAAAAAAGGTATACGTTGATAATGTCTCTAAAGCTAACCGTCTTCAACAAAAAGCCATTTAAATTTGTAAATACATAAAAAAAATTGTTTAAGTTATTTTCAACTCCACCTATAAACGAAATTAGGAACAATAGTTTACTTGCAAGAAATATGACTTTATAGGAAACACTGCAATCACAATTTTAAATTTCGTTTATTTAACAATTTTACTGCTAACAGAATTAACAGAGTAACAAACATACTTTCTAAAAACAATCTATCAATCTAACACAATCTAAACAATGTAACCAATCTAAACGATCTAAAAAATAATTAAGTATTATTGACCTTAACATATATGTTTTTCAATGGTGTCGAAAATAACTTTTAAACATTTTTTTTATGAATTTACAAATTTAAATGCCTTTTTGTTGAAAACGGTGGGATATTAGCAAAGTTTTTAAGCAGAAAAGTTGGGGGAAAAGATTTTTCCAGCGCAATTTGATTAATCAACTAGTAAAATTTTCCGAAAAAAGGCTGTATCACCCTGTATAATGTACAATCCTCAACCCTGAAATTCCTTTTGTATACCTGTATATTAGCTAGACTGCGAACATTTTCAGTTTCACTCGAGGCCATCCGATGGCAAACCGAACCACTGTGTACATTTCGTGCCAAGTAACTTCGTTTAATAAAAAGTTTATAACATTTCCTAAACTTTCCGGAGTGTCTTGTTCATTTCCCAGTTTAGATGTTGCCGGTCGTGTTGGAAATCTGCTGCAAATATAATCCCTGTGCCCGGATCATGCCCAGTTATGTTTATGTTCTTGTTAAGGCAGACTGTAATGTGTTCTGGCGCTGGTTCAAATATTTTATTAAATTAATGTAGTTATTCCGATATAACGAAGTCATTATGAGAAAGGGACTGCATGAACTAATATAAGCTCAATTTTCAGCCTTGAAATGTAGATTAACATCACATTTGCATTTTTGGGAATATTATCAATTCTTATTTATTTACACAATACAGATTACACTTTAATTATACAAATCCGTGCAATATGTTTATTCACCCAGGTTGTTCTTTTTATGCAAGCAAATGCAACCAAACGCATAGTAGGAATTTAAAATTGTACTGTTGGAAACTAGAAAGTTCCACCTAGTTGAAGTATTGCTATTATTATGATATGAAATATTACAAGGTTATACTTAAATTGACGACAGTTTTAGAATGATTTTAACAATAATTTGTTACATTTAAAACCAAAAATTGGTAAAATGAATACAATTCTCACTTTCAAATTATTCATTTGGCATAATTTACGAAATTTTCATTCGAATATCGCGTCAAAAGTAACAATAGCCACTGCTACCGTTATCGGTCTGCAGTCTAATCACACTAAGCAGCATTCAGCGTGGGTTGTAAATTTTTTGTTACTTTAATTACTAGGTTGGTATTATATTGCTATTTATATTGCTGACAATTTCAACAACATGCAGATAATAATTATAAAATTATAATTATGGTTTCCTAATTAATAACGATTTAAATGTTTTTATTTAATTGCTTCTAACAGAGGTTCTTATTTGTAAAATACATTATGCACTATCCACTCTCAGATAGCACGATATTTTTACAGAAGAAAAAATAATAAAATAGTAAAATAAATAAATAAATCATTGTATTCAAATCTTAATTCCACAGCATCAGCCTCATTTACACTTTGACGTACTTTACGTTACGTTACGTTACGTTACGTTACGTTACGTTACGTTACGTTACGTTACGTTACGTTACGTTACGTTACGTTACGTTACGTTACGTTACGTTACGTTACGTTACGTTACGTTACGTTACGTTACGTTACGTTACGTTACGTTACGTTACGTTACGTTACGTTACGTTACGTTACGTTACGTTACGTTACGTTACGTTACGTTACGTTACGTTACGTTACGTTACGTTACGTTACGTTACGTTACGTTACGTTACGTTACGTTACGTTACGTTACGTTACGTTACGTTACGTTACGTTACGTTACGTTACGTTACGTTACGTTACGTTACGTTACGTTACGTTACGTTACGTTACGTTACGTTACGTTACGTTACGTTACGTTACGTTACGTTACGTTACGTTACGTTACGTTACGTTACGTTACGTTACGTTACGTTACGTTACGTTACGTTACGTTACGTTACGTTACGTTACGTTACGTTACGTTACGTTACGTTACGTTACGTTACGTTACGTTACGTTACGTTACGTTACGTTACGTTACGTTACGTTACGTTACGTTACGTTACGTTACGTTACGTTACGTTACGTTACGTTACGTTACGTTACGTTACGTTACGTTACGTTACGTTACGTTACGTTACGTTACGTTACGTTACGTTACGTTACGTTACGTTACGTTACGTTACGTTACGTTACGTTACGTTACGTTACGTTACGTTACGTTACGTTACGTTACGTTACGTTACGTTACGTTACGTTACGTTACGTTACGTTACGTTACGTTACGTTACGTTACGTTACGTTACGTTACGTTACGTTACGTTACGTTACGTTACGTTACGTTACGTTACGTTACGTTACGTTACGTTACGTTACGTTACGTTACGTTACGTTACGTTACGTTACGTTACGTTACGTTACGTTACGTTACGTTACGTTACGTTACGTTACGTTACGTTACGTTACGTTACGTTACGTTACGTTACGTTACGTTACGTTACGTTACGTTACGTTACGTTACGTTACGTTACGTTACGTTACGTTACGTTACGTTACGTTACGTTACGTTACGTTACGTTACGTTACGTTACGTTACGTTACGTTACGTTACGTTACGTTACGTTACGTTACGTTACGTTACGTTACGTTACGTTACGTTACGTTACGTTACGTTACGTTACGTTACGTTACGTTACGTTACGTTACGTTACGTTACGTTACGTTACGTTACGTTACGTTACGTTACGTTACGTTACGTTACGTTACGTTACGTTACGTTACGTTACGTTACGTTACGTTACGTTACGTTACGTTACGTTACGTTACGTTACGTTACGTTACGTTACGTTACGTTACGTTACGTTACGTTACGTTACGTTACGTTACGTTACGTTACGTTACGTTACGTTACGTTACGTTACGTTACGTTACGTTACGTTACGTTACGTTACGTTACGTTACGTTACGTTACGTTACGTTACGTTACGTTACGTTACGTTACGTTACGTTACGTTACGTTACGTTACGTTACGTTACGTTACGTTACGTTACGTTACGTTACGTTACGTTACGTTACGTTACGTTACGTTACGTTACGTTACGTTACGTTACGTTACGTTACGTTACGTTACGTTACGTTACGTTACGTTACGTTACGTTACGTTACGTTACGTTACGTTACGTTACGTTACGTTACGTTACGTTACGTTACGTTACGTTACGTTACGTTACGTTACGTTACGTTACGTTACGTTACGTTACGTTACGTTACGTTACGTTACGTTACGTTACGTTACGTTACGTTACGTTACGTTACGTTACGTTACGTTACGTTACGTTACGTTACGTTACGTTACGTTACGTTACGTTACGTTACGTTACGTTACGTTACGTTACGTTACGTTACGTTACGTTACGTTACGGACAAACGCCCCCGGTATTATTAGACTATCAACTAAACGGATGTTAATTGGCAATTCGAATTACAATTTACAATATTTATTGGCGTCACTGACGTCCCTGCTCGGGCGCCAATGTTGTAACGACCCTTGACTTCTGTTTTATCGGCAGCGGTGGTCGGCAGCCGGTGGCGGTGAGTGACGTTACAGGAACGTACTCCGGATTATATTCTTTTTGTTCGGTGAGTCTCGGGCGCCATTTTCCCTCCCATCTTTTACGTGGGAGAAACTCCACGTGAACCCTACCCTTGGTTTAGAGTAAGTACTCGGGATAGCTACAGTGAAGAAAGTTTAATTCCAGAGGTCTGTTATATTTCTCTTACTTTACAATCAAAAGCAGTTCTCTGGGTGTAGTGTTATTTTACTTTTAAAATGAACGGACTTGCCAGTGTAGGTCACAAAAAGATAGTAAGACTCCTTTTTCCTGATTTTATCAATTTTGTCGGCGTTAAAAGTGAATACAACTGGAAATATCTTTACTAGATTTATTTTATTTTACTAAGGCCTACGGAAATTGAAAACAATCAAAAGTAAAATGGATTCTCCTTACAATTTGATAAACAACTAAAATCAGAAATGTAAAAATAATTTACAAGCGGTGTGAATAAAATAAAATTGGTTAGAGCAATTATTTACGACGAAATTAAAATGCCTATTCGGTTTTTCGGCGTTGTAAATAAATACAAAATGAGAACATAGTTAAATATCGGTGGTCAGGACACAAAATCGGTACGGTAAATACATACAGTATTAGTCGTTAGGTTTATTGTCACAACAATCTAATACTCAAAATGGTACGCCATTGTCGTATAATCTGAACGAGCGAACTTCAGATTTCGACTATCTTTCGAATCCAAGTTCCAACGCCCGGGACGACGCTCCAGCGCGAGATGTCCAGGCAGGAAGCGAAGCTATAAATGATAAATTCCACAAGGTTTTCAATCCCGAGCCCGAAGTCGTCGACAATGGCGAAAGTAACATTTTCGACGAGGTTTCCAATCCGGAGACTAAGTCCGCAACCAGCCACTTCACCACCATTCCTATAACGCAAAATCGGATTAAAAGCCACAATTCACATAATGTTTCCAACCCGGAAACCAAATCCGCTATCAGGAGCAAAAGAAAAAATTTCACCTATGTTTCCAATCCATACCTCAAAGTCCAGCATCAAGCTCCAAACCCGATTCCCAACATAGGAAATCAAAGCACAAGCACTACATTGCACAATGTTTCTAACTCTGAAGCCGAAGCCGCTGTCAGAGGAAAAAGTAAAACTTTCACCCATGTTTCCAATCCAAACCTCAAAATCCAGCACAGAGCTCCAAGCCCGATTTCCAACATAGGAAATCGAAGGCAGAGCATTAACTTACGCAATGTTTCGAATCCTGAAGCCGAAGTCGCTGTCAGGACGGAAAGTAAGATTTTCACCCAAGTTTCCAATCCGAATCCAAGAATCCCGGACAACGTCCTAAGTCCGATATCCAGTAACACAAACCAAGTCCTAAGCCATAATTTACACAAAGCTTCCATTCGCCAAGCCGATATCAATACCAGGGCGAAGACGGAAGAAATCGACAAGGTTTCGAATCCGGCTACTATCCAGCCGCCTCGAACCAAGAAGCAGCAGTATCCAAGGAAAACAAACAAAAACACCTATGTTTCAGATTTCCAGCATCGCAGAGCCGCAGTTGAGCCAAGCAAGCCAAATAACGAAAATCACCGATGTTTCCAATCCACCTGCGAGAAGCCGCAAATCATCAAAAATGCGCCCTCTGGTGATGGAGACGAGTTAGGCCACATCGAGGACGACCGATGCGAAGCCGACAACGCGCCAGCAGCCACCTTCCAGGGAGTCAAGAATTCGACCCACTTTCCAATGGTCCCCGGCCTTGCAGGGAAGCACCGGTCAAGAAGAGGGAGAAAATTCGTAGAAAAAACCCGGGAATCAATCGCGGATCAAGGCCGCGAATCACCTACCGAGATGGACCGTCAACTGCAGGCATTTGCAGTTATTTAACCGGATCGACGTATCCGGCCAGTCTCTGTGTGGGACGCTCCAAATTCTAGTTGCGACATTAAAGCCTCTACAGTCATTATTACAGCCTTTCGCACACATTTAACCTATTGTTAGAGTCAGATTTATGTTAATAAATATATATATATAACCTAACCTACCTCTTATCTATAAAAGAAAGGTAAAACGTCGCCCGGGCATTTATTTCTGACCCGCGGCAGACCCAAATCACGGGCCATTAGCCAGCCCTATCACAAAGTGTTAGATATAAGCTCTAGTGAAGTGCATCAAACCGCCCCTATAGTTATCAGAACTATATGAGCGTAGTGTTTACCTCTAGATATATATAATTATAAGAATTATATATACAAACTACCTAATCAACGGCTCTCATAGCCGCCTAAGCTCAAATATCAGAGATAGCGGGACGTATTGGCGCTTAAAGTCACTTTTCACCTATCTTTCCAATACCGATCCTATATCTCATATCATTTCTATCCAAATTCCCTTTGTTAGAGTCAAACCTCTCCTACATCCTATCTAAGGGACGACAAGTTGTTACAAAATTAGATCGCGTCCTCTCACCTAGCCATGCCTAAGCGCAATATTACCAGGTTAGCTACATCTCGAGCAGAGTCCAGCGCGACAGCGCGAGAAGCATTTAACATGTCCAGAAACCCTGAGAGCCGCAACCTAATGGTAAGTGCAACACGGGATGATGAGGTACGACGACACCATAAACAATTATGCGGTTTTAATTTCGGTCGGTGCTAGAAAGGAAAAGAGTTAACAAATCGGAATAGTTAATAAATCAACAAATATGCTGGTTCCAAATGGCTCTGAAACAAAGAAAAATAATTACGGGCTACTCTAATTCTATAAATAAATTTCGTCGGCGGTTTCTAGCAAAACAACGGAAATTAAGCGGAGTTTCAACCAGCCAAGGAGAAAAGCGAAGCAATGCAATGCACCACGGGCATAAATAAGCAAACGGTAATCAGGAAAATGACTTGTTTGGTTCACAGGAGGTAAAGTCTGTTCGAGATGCACATTAGGACGCGCGGTCGGTGACAGATTTTTCCTGGAAGCGGTGTTATTCACAGCCAACTCCCTGGGTCTATCCGTCGGTACGGCTGGCACTTAACGTTTTCCGATGGCGATGTTATTCACAGTCAACCAGCAGTTTCAGTCAAAGTACCCAACTACGTTTGTCAAAACGAGGGCGATGTTATTCACAGTCAACCCGCCGCCTGACAACGCCATCGCCGCACCACGCACTGTGTACGACAGATTTCTCCGGAAAGCGGTGTTATTCACAGCTAACTTCCTGGGTCTATCCTTCACGGTATGGCCAGCACCTAACGTCTTCCACTGGTGATATTATTCACAGTCAACCAGCGGTTTCAGTTAATGCGCCTCAAAACGAGGGCGATGTTATTCACAGTCAACCCACCGCCTGACAAAGCCGCCGCCGCACCGTCCAGCACTTAGAGTTCAAAATTCAGCAGGACTTATGCCAATACAGGACAAGCAGAAATAGGAAAATACAATTTGCTTATTTATTCCGGGTCGCTGCTCCCGGTGGCTAACTCCTTCGGTTCGAATGGCGGTCTTCAGGTCCTCGGAGTGTTCCTCAGGGTGGTGCCGGAGTTTTTCGAGTTTAAGTTCTGAACTCAGGATTTTCGTCCAAGAAAACTGGTTTTATCGTCTTGATCCCCTCCTGACTAACAGAGTTCGTGGTGGGATCGTATGCGCTGCACTCGCCGAAGTAGGACAAACGGACGGCTTTAATCGGCGCGCGAATAATTGCTCTTAACCAATTAAGCTAATTACGGAAAATAAATAGCAAAAGCCTTAGGTACATAA
The DNA here is from genome assembly GCF_000390285.2 of Anoplophora glabripennis. NCBI lineage: Eukaryota > Metazoa > Arthropoda > Insecta > Coleoptera > Cerambycidae > Anoplophora > Anoplophora glabripennis. The sequence goes on along the minus strand of NW_019416234.1, from coordinate 1,141,650 downwards.
AACTGAAAACTAAAAATGGTTCATTACATCACATGTTCTCATATTTTGCTATTGTTAGTATCTACCTACTATGTACCTATTTATAACAAAAGTCTATATCTTTCATTATAACTACAAATATTTTTCCAGAAGTTGGAAACTTGTATGGAATCGGAAACGGCATACAATAAGGTCGCGTAAATTAATATTTCAATCACATTTCTTTACAAATGTTATGTTATTTGTAATTGATCACCAACATTATTTGCTAAAACTAATTTACGAACATTTTTATACAGGTCACATTTACCAATGTGAGAAATATTGTATATTATTTTTCGCATATCCATTCCTCTATGATTTATATTGGTATGTATGACACGCGTGTCCAGGTTTAAAGAAAATAGTGTTTCGTAATTAAGTATCGACAGGCATCTAGTTCATTCTCAGACCATCAGATTATCTAAATGCAGACTATATTCTTATGACATCTGATCCAGATGCTGGTTGTTGATACGTTTCTGCAAATTTAACTTAATCAGTAAGGTTTCTTGATCTTTGGGTTTAAATAGAAGAAAACAAACAAGTATCTGTTGTTATAAAAAGCAGTGCTGTAATCTGTCACCCATTGTGCATGCTGCTAGTATCAAAGTTTAGTACAGGCCGTGGTATGTACAAAGATTAGTAGCCTTGTTCGAGTCTCTCCGATGTCCTGAGGTGAAATTAATTCCGTCCCCGGGTATCTGTGCCTTTTCATCCTTAAGAACTCACAGTATCTAAGAATATGTATGTAATCTTTGTCTTTGTATCTTCATAATCTGTACTTTACATCAGTGCTCAGTCAAATACTACTGACAGAAGATAAATAAAAAGTGAAAACCAACTATACCTTTTCATATTACCTACAAAATTGGTAAATAGAGCGGCAACATCTAATGTTCTATACACAAAAAAATGTATATATGTGTAAATATAATTATTTTTCTTCAGGAATTACTTCTAGTTACTTCTCTTATTTGAAGAAAATATTAAAATACCGATGTAACAAAAATTTTAGGTCGATGTAGAAATTGCAAAGAAAAAGTATTTTGTTGTATCCATATAAAAGAATTTTAAACATTATTATATTTAGATTTACAATTTTTTTAGAAGTATGAAATGCGTGAGCCTCATTTCGTCTTTAACAGTTATTAAAAGTATACCATGAATATGTGGTCAATTTCTCGGATTTATACAGGGGACGTTAAAATAACATAACAGGTTCCTAAATATAATCACAAATGAGTAAAATGATCAAAATGCCCAATACTGAGTGAACATGTACTCAATAATTGCTTTCACTCACACCGATTTTTTTACAGTGTAGAAGAACGGAGATGAGAAAAATATTTATTATTTTACAAGTAAGAAGATATTTTGTCATTAATTTGAGGTAAGATAATAGTATTATAGTGACATAAAATTACAAGAGTTAATTATAAAAAAATGTATAATTTTAAAGGACAGATAACAAGATAAATTTTCCAAATCCAAATAGTATTTCAGTAAATAGCTGATATATAATTGGTAAGTAGGTATATCATTTCGAAAATCTTATAGCAAGACGTCAAATTTAACGATTATTAAAAAGTCCCTTGGGGAGGGTAAACTATCACACAAAAAAACGGCATGAGCCAAAGACGATCAATGAAAGCCGAAACTAAAGGACTTATAAGTGTATCGTAGAATGTCAAGTCGACAATTTTACAGAATGAAAGGATCAAGCTCGTCTTTGCTTTGCGGCAAAGTAAATACACCGCTTTGGTTCCGGGTTGCTAAGAGATTTCAAAACGAAAATTTTCCATAAACGTTGCGGTACGACACATAAAAAGCCACTTAATCTGGGCGTATGTTGAAAGACATGCGGTTTGTACTGAGGAGTCTGTGAATTAAAATTAATTTCGCTTTGCTTTTGTTTTATACCGCCACAACTTGTTCATAAAATATACGCTTTAAAAGTTCCATGTCGATCTGTAAAATGAATAAGTTTGTTGGAAAGTATTTGTTTGCAACTAATTTAACCCGAAGCCTTATTTGATAATTGCTTCTAATTAGTTGAAAACTTATAAGAGCAAAACTAAACTCAACTATAAGTAATTTTTAATTTTATTTTAACAGATTGCGGTATAATACATAATACGTAAATTGTGGTAAATTATTAATTTCAATATTCAATAATTGATCCAAAAGGCTAAAAATAGTAGGATTGTTTAAAATTCATTGGCCAAGTTCGGTGAAATTTAATATTAACAGAACTAATACTGCAGTTACATATCGGAAGTTGTTTTTATGATAAATATTTAAATCGTAATGCTCCAAGAAATTAGAAAAAAATGATATCTCCGAGACTCACAAGTGAGACACAAGTTCTTTTATAAACGCATTTCGTTTTGGCAATTAAATGTCTTTTCGTTAGAGTCGTGTTCCTCAATTCATTGCTCTTCAAACTAACCTATAAAAAATTTTATCCTACTATTTCACTTTTTTAAGAAAACGTGAAACAACCTAAACTTGGATAAATAGCGCCATTAAATAAACATTTTCATTAGAAATTTCAAACTTTTCATATATTCATCAATTTTTTGTGCTGAATTCATTTATGTAAAGAAAACATTGCATTTAAAATTTTGAGAAAAATCCATAAAACGGCATTCTTTTGAAAAAACGCCATCTATAGGTTTCCATATTGAGATAAATGAGATTACGCATTAACCATGAGATAAAGTATGAAAAGACCTTTCCAACGAGGTATAACACTATGGGCTTTTGATGAGCCAATACATAAAAAAATGAATTTTACTGATCAGACATTAGGAACTTTCCCCACCTTTTCTGTCGAGAGATAGAACAAAATGTCAATAACAAAAGTTATGCGCAATGAATCCGGCTATCCATATTTGTACTATTTAATGTACCTGAATAGGAAACATTTCTGAGAAAAATTCAACTCTATGTTTTGATATGTAGATTGCGCCCCCTAGCGACCAAGCTACAAACATGAAAACTATTTCCAGCGATTTCTCTTGGTCGATTTATTCATCATAATATTTTTCCCAAAGTTCTAGGGCCTATACTTTCCCTAATATCGTTTTTTAACAGTACTTCCATACCACTGAAGTTTTCTCAAAAATAGTAGCATTTTATGAAAGTGAAGGGTGGAAAGTTTAAGAAAGTTCCTATGAATTCATTTCATACAGAATACAGAATAAAATTTAGACGTTTATTATTTTATGAATTATTATTAGGTGATCAAACTTCCTTACTTGTGTGCTCTACATCTTCTTCAAAACGAATTACATGACCTGTCAAATATATAAGTGGGTCTCCTGTATTACAGCCATTCGCTTTAGTAGTACCTGAAGAAAGTTCTCAACTGATTCTGCTTATATTCTAAATTATTCCAGATAAAGAAGTCAAGTGTATTCAGGTTTGGCGATCTAGGTCACCAATGAACCGGTGCATCATGTCCTATCCATCTTCGTGGATAGGGTCTTGGAGTTCCTTCGTGTTCGTAAGATTCATTTAGTCATCGTTCCAGAACCAGAAACCGATCCTCATTGAGTGGCAAATCTTCAAGTAATAACTTCTTCAAGTAATCTCTTTAAAAGTGTAGATACGCTAGACAGTTTTTTAGAGTGGCATTCAAATATTTAAAATAAACCACTGTTTTAGCACTATCTAACTTCAACTACAGCGTGTGGATTCTGGTCAGCCCAAACGTGTGTCTAAAAATTTAAAATTCTGTCTCTCTTAAATCCTGCTTTGTATTTAAAAAAAATGAATACTACCAAACTTATTCTCACAAAGCCCTTCCACAAATGTTTTTCTAGCATCACAGTCTGGTGGATTGAGTGTTTCAACACGTTGGATGTAGTAGTAGCTGTTTCCTAAGGTGATTAACACCTAACATTAGTGACATTTGGTATTAAAATCTAGACTATTATTTTCAGGGTTTTCTCTCTCTTCTCCCAAAATTTGCTGTTCTACTTATAGGGTGTGAAAACAGATCTAGATCTTCTAGAGTCGATAGGGTTTTCATCAAAATTTACATTGTCGTGGAGCTGCTAATGAAGTCTGATGTACCAATCAGAAGGAACTGAATGATTAGAATAAGTTTACAGACAGATTAAGTCCGTTAGTATTGGTAGTCCCACATATAACATGCATGTCTGCCATTTCCACACGGTATGTTCTATCGAAAACAGAAAAATCGACTTTTTTAAAGGAAAAAATTACGTTATCTTTGAATATTCACCCTTTAATTGTCTTATAATGGATTTATAATTGACATATTAGAATAATGTAGACTTATTATGTAATATCCTATACCAAATTTGAATTGATTTGGATATTGCTTAACAACCCGATTTCGGAAACGAAAAATTTAGGAACATGTGTTCATTTGAACATTGTATTAAATGTTTTTTACATTTTTTAACACTTTGTATACTGTTTGTTATTTATTGCAGCTACATTAGTCTAGCATGAAAACAAATTAGCAATTGTTTTGTTAGATTTAACTGTTTTAAAGATATATTGAACTTTTTTAATGCCTACGAGGCTAGCTGTACAAATAGACTAAATAAATATAATACCCCTGTGAAAAAAAAATAAAAAAACATGTTCCTACTACCAACTTCTGAAAAAGTACTTTTAGTGTCATTGGAAACCCAGACAGTCAATTTGAGGCAAGAATTTATATCTAACGAGCAACAGAATGGGAACGCAGACTTGCTACGCGTATTAAAATCTGATACAGTAGTTTTTTTTTGGCTTTTGATGTCAAAAAACTTTTGGTTTGATCTTATTCATATCATAATTAACTTCCATTATTATACCTACAATTTTTAACAATTTAACACTAATTCTCTATACGATTTATACAAAGTATTGCAGTTCTAATCTATTAAATTGAAACAGATCATAGAAATTTTGGTTTTAATAAGGGTTTAAATAACCTTTTCTAATATTATTTCCCCTTTGAAATAATATCAAATTCAATTTCGGTACAAATTTTAACGGTTAAAGTTGCAACGAAAAGCACCAATCGACATTTCGTTCCATGCACTAATGGTGTGCAATTAGATCAATTATTAGAATTTAATTTTTTTTGTTTTCAATGGTGACTATTACTCTTTTAATGGAATGTCGCGTCGGTAATGATAGCAATCTTTAACAGAAAACTGCTTCCCGAGTTTCATTTCAGTGCCTTTTATCCTTCACAAGAATTCTGTGCGACGCCTTTCATTCTGAAAACATGTTCTACTTATTTTATTTTATGCCAATTTTATACCCTAAGCGTATAAGAAGCTAAAAAAACGTGAAACTCGGAAGTTTTGCTTCTACTGAGTGCTCCAGCTTTTACAATGAATCAATTTATTTGAAGTGATTCCATACATCGGTAAATAACGTGAATTTAATTAAATAGGTAGTAAATATCCACACTTTCAAGAAAACTAAAAGTCGTTGGAAAAGAGAAATATTCTTTAGTTTTAACTTTTATAATGGAAAGTAATAAAAGAAAATATTGACTTCCTAATAAGTATTTTCATCTTCATCGTTTTTTTTAATCGATTCCAATCGCTTTTGACACTGTTGTTTCAAAATGGCATCCTTTTTCTTCGAAATATTTGAAGCTTATATAATTTTTCTGTTATAATTGTATACGAGAAAAGAAGTTGTTTAATGAAACCAACCCAAGAAAAATGTAGAAACAAAATGATGCCTCTGTAGCAGCTGTTTTTTATGTGATTAGTCTTTGTCAAGGCTGACAATAAGACGTGAAGAATGCAGGATGTTTCCATAAATGATTTTTCTTTTAAAAGATTTTTTTTTAAATGTATGATATTTTTTTCTGTTAATGTTTATATTTGTTAACGAGAAGGGAAGACCTCTTTGTGGCAGCTGATTTTTACGTGATTAGTCTTTGTCAAGGGTGATAATAGGACAGCAAGAATGCAAGATGTTTCTTTGAATTATTATATTGTTTAAGAATTTCAAAATATCGAGAATGTGTTTTTGTATTACCTACAACCCCACAAAAAAAAATTATGTACCAGAGGCATGAGTTCACAAATCTTGTGTATTTTTTTGATGCCGCAGCCCAAAAACCGATCTACCAGGGAATTTTTTAGTAAAACGCTATCCCCTGGCAATGTCCCTGGGGCGAACACAACTAAAATATCAAGAACTCTCCAGCACTTCCGGTTATTTCAAATGGTACACCCTATATATTATTGCATTTTCAAATTCTACGTGAAATTTGAGGGTCACTTTATTAAATGTTCCCTATACCTAGGAGTTATAGATTTTGAGATATTAATTTTTAATGAAAAAATTTGACAGATGCAAGGGTTCGCGCAGATGCTAGTAACTCTCAGGAGAATGACATAAAGAGGATATTTGGTACCTCTAAAGGGCATAGGCAACACTAAATTATGGTATACCAACAAATTAAAACATTTAATACTAGGTGTTTCATTTTTGCTGTTACATTTTGTAACGGCAACCCTAACAATGCTGATATGGCTTGAAAGAAAATTTCAATGTTCATACGACAGAGTAAAAAATATAGGGTGTTCCATTTAACTTAACAAAGTTATAGCTGTTTGAAGTTATCAAAATGTAACGGCAAAAATGAAACGCCCAGTATTAAATGTTTTAATTTGTTGGTATACCTATCGATCGACGCAGTTCCCGGTGGGAGGACACCCTGTATAAACAAATTAAATCCACACCCACCCCTACGGAGGGGTTAATTCTAAGCGTAAGATCAATGATCGAATGTTAGTGTAAAACAATGTGAAAACCGGAAAAGCGATCAAAATTTGAAGATGAGACTTTTTGCTCGGTGATTTTCAAAGTCGCCAATCACGAATATACGGATTTAATTCGGAAATTCTTAAATGGGGGACCCATTTTAAAATCATAGAGCAAATGTGTTAGTTACATACTAGTGTAGAAAACTGGAAATTATTGAATAAAATATCCAATAATTTTGTAGGCTATTTTCTGTGATTCGAAAGATTCTTCTCGAATTCTTATCTTTATTTAGTTACATACAGTTATTGAATATTGGAATTAAATAACTTTTTTACCTATTTCTTAATTTAATTCTTTCAGATATTTGAGCAACAGTGATATTTTGTCAGACTTATTTGGAAGCTTGTATCAAGAAATCCAATTCTTAAGTAATAACTACGTAAGGACTGGTTGTCCTTCATTTTTCTAACAAAATTCTGTTAATAAAACACTTTCCGTTTGATTTTAGAGTAAACTTGGTCAGAGATTTGCTAGAAAACTTTTCGAATGACCTGTTTGCTAATCGGTGTTGTTTAAATATCCGAATCCTATGCCAACAAATCCTTATTCGACGCTAAGCAAAATTAATCAAATTGAAAATAAATATGAGTATCGGATCGCATTCACGCCCGACATTAAAAATTCTCGAGTGGTGTTTATTTAGGATCATCATCAATCAAGAATAGCGGTAAGCTATCGAAGCGGCCCAGGGAGTAATGGACCGCTAGGATTGAATTTACACGACGCTCTTTCGGGACCAGTAAACATTACGGTATTTCGATGCGATCTTTTCTATCTCTAGGTTTCCGGAGAACCAGAATTGTGCGGTAAAGCTCGATGGTGTTCGGAAAGAAACTCGTATCCTTGAATAGATAATGAGGGCTACGGTTTTGAAGATTCTGAGGAAAGATGATTGATATAGGATACGTGTTTATACAGCGTATAGTGTTGTGTATTATATAATAGGCTCGTCTAGATAAGAAGTAATTATCTCTTATCTTGTCTAGATGACATACCAACCAATCATTTATCGGCTTAAATGAAATATAGTCCAGTCACTGAAGGTAAAAGCTCCCAATTTTTTCGGATAGCATGGATTTTCCTGAAAATTTGCAAACAAGCTCATATGACCCTCCACTTCAGAAGTTATATTGTCTAGATGTGTGCTTTTTTCTGTTTGGGGGTGAAAACTACCCTTGTATGAAAAAAATGCGAAAATCGCAGATTTACGTATTTTAAAGATTCAATTTATGTTCAAATATGTTGGATAAAGTTCCTTTCTAAATTTATGAAATTTAATTACTTTTCAATCCTTAAAAATCCTTAAGAGCTACCCTTCCATGGCCAAAAAATTAGAAAAAAAAGTTTTTAACAATTTAAAAGATTCTTTTGGTGCATTCGCAATGTATTGGCACTTCTTTTGTTATTCATTAGAAAGCTTACGACTCATTACAAAGTTGCAACCCTTAAAAACCATCTTTTATAATAAAATTAAATATTATTGAAAGCTTGAGATGTTTTAATGGTATACATATGTTGAATTATAAACTTTTTATTGGTTTTCAAATGATCTATGATATATTGCAACTTTTCAGCCACCCAAAAAACCTTTATGGAAGACCTACCCCTCATAAAAAACCCTACCCCTTATAGAATTTATTTATGAAAGCACTGCATTACATGTAGCGCATGCACTTTATCTAAGTAATGCTGCCAACCTGTGCGTATACAGAATTTCTGGCTTGGTGCCAACCTAAATTCGAGACCACGGCCAATTTCCGAATGTACACATACATATACATGTGAACTCGGATACGTGTGTGTATGTATATTATTAAAATACTTACTCAAATCAGTTCACAAGTGCTCCAAAATACACAAAGATGTTGGTAATTTATCCGCTCCGAAAATTTTACCGAAAAAATGCGATAAATTTTTTTACCATAACTTTTGTAATTTTAAAGTTATAAATTTACTCAAAAAACCATTTTGTAGGGAATTTAAAGCACTTTAAGTTCTGTGATTTGCAGTTTTTTTAGCCCTTAGTTTTTAGATTTGTAGGCTAAAAGAGCTCAGGAAAGGCAGTCTTAGAGCTTAGTTTTGAGCTTCTAACGGTCATAACTCAGTTAAATTTTGTCCTACAAAAATTAAAAATTAAACAAATTGTTCAATAAGAAAAAACCTACAATTTCTTATTCTATAATTTTTTTATAACTTTGTTAGTTTTTGAAATATTTTGAAAAAAACGGTTTTTTAAAAAATTTAAAAATTTTAATCAAAAGTAAATGAAATATTTTTTTTAATTTAGGCTTCTAAAATCGTTCAATTTCCCAGAATCTACTGTTAATACATAAATAAAGTAAATTGCAGAAGGAATACGTTTAATTTTTTTTCTGTCAAGTCATTAATTTTAATACAGATTTTTTTTTCTCAAAAATCAAGACAATAATTTTATTTTGATTGTAAATTCATTAGTTTTCATACTAACACCGTTTACCACCACTCAATTTAAAGGTCTTTTCAAAAATATGTGTTATATACGTTTTCCTCGGAAAAACTTTAATTTTTCCGCTACAGGACGTTGAACGTTTCGATTATAGCTATGTTTGAAATTGACTTCAACTTCTGGGAGTTATAACTCAGGTTCTATACCACCTACAAAAATAAAAAAGCAATCTCTTTGCTAGTTAATTACCTTCATTTTTGCTTATGATAATTTTTTCATAAAACTTGTAGTTTTTGAGATATTCGCGAAAAATGGCTCAAAAACATGCATTTTTTGGGGTAAAAACGAACATATTTAGGCGCAAATAACTCAAAAAGTATTGACTGTACAAAAAACTTTTATAGAACTTTTTTTGCTTATAATTCGTCCCTCTATCGAATCGTGGGGTTATTTTTAATAAAAAAAAATCCCACTCTCCAGAAGGGGTGGCATCCACCCCTAGCGTAAAAGCACACATCGGCACTATATAACTTTTGTTTCTTGGGCTATTCCCTAGCTACAGTTCAAATTTCATGTCAATCCATTCCATCCGAAAAAATTGGTAGCCAAAATGCTTCAGTAACTGGACTAATACAGGATAAATGAACGGCAGAGAAGAAGGTGCGTATAGGATAACTCAAAATAAGAATATAGTAACTTACCCATATACCAACTTACATCCCTGAGGAGGTATAGGACGTCTTGAGGTTCAAATTTTGAAAAAAAAATATATGTCTTTACAACTCTTTAACGTAGAAGTACAAAATTTATTGCTTGATTCAGACTCATTACATTAATCAACAGTAAATTAGTGTTAATAGGAGCGCTGGAAGACGTTGATTGGAGTGATACACCCCTAAATGTTTTTTCTGCGCTGGAGGGTCTTAAAAAAAATAATTCTTGTTTACTTATAACTTTTTTGATTTTTTAATAAATCTCATACATCGAAGAAAGCCATTGTCATGAAAATACGCACAAATTTCTAAAATCGCGACATGAAGCATAAATTTTCGAATACAAAGACAAAAGATTATAATGCTTGGTTGGATAGATTTTATTAAATGCCAAAAAACATCATTTTTTAAATTTACTTAGTTTGTTCGTAGCAGCCATGGAAAAACAAACCCAAATTTTTAAATTTCTATTTAAAAGTAAACAATAATTTACTGCTGCAAATAATTGTGTTTTTATTATACATTCGTAATAGCACAATATTCAATAAGTCAAAAGCTAGACATTATTACGTTTTATTACGAAAAGTTGACAACAAATTAATACATAATAGCAAGAAAGGAATAAATACAAATTACACAAATTGTCGAACTTATTCCCCTCTATTTAATGCAAAGAAGTATTCTGCGAGCCATGTTTCTTATTGAATCTTGAATTGTTTCCGGTGGAATTGATTGAAATATTTCTGTTATTTTAGCTGCTAATTGATCAACAAACTGGACTGGTCTATCCTAAATCATGTTATTTACAAATCCACAGAGAAATTAATCCAAGGAATTTAAACAAGGCGACTTTGAAGGCCAGCGTATGGACCATTAATTCCAATCCAGAAATTGTTTAACAATTCTGACATTATAAGGACCAGCCCCATCTTGCTGAAACTAGCTTGTTTCTCAATTTTTCAGGAGGCAACTTACCTAGAATTTCTTCAAAATTATTTCTTAGAGAGAAAATACGATTCATCAGTTACATGTTGTGGAATAAAGTAATAACATTTATAGACAATCGAATTTGTGACCTTACTTCCCGTATTAAACGTGGGTTTTCATAGAATAAAATAGTTTGTTTTTTTCTGTTAAACGCTCCACTATTTGTAACCAGTGTTTCACCAGTTCATAATATTTTAACAGGAAAATATGAAGCTGCCCTCAATCTATCACGAAACCATTCACGAAATCTTGACACTTATATTTTCTTCAAATTTTTTGAATACCTCACTTAGATAAATTACATTCTAGTGCCACTTGACATTCCAATATTTCTGGATTTATATCAATTTGTCCCAAGATATTAATTTTAAAGTACCAGATTCTTGTAATCGCTTGCATAAACGTTGGAAAATATTCCTAATAGGTTGCCTTCTCCCGGGGTGTATTTCTTCATAGCGCTGTAACGCAGCCACTAAATTTCTGTTACATTGGTATACATTGTGTTGAATTTTTGAAACCAAGAGAGATGCACTAACCAAATTATGACTTATGATGAAATGACAGCTAATAAAATGCGAAACATGGCCTTATTGTTAAAAATGCTGTTACCGCCTTCTTGGTGGTGAAAATTTGAAATATTTGAAGTTATTCAGTTTTCATGGCTGAAAACATATATAGTTATCGAATTTTCCAAACCAAGTGAGATGCACCAACCAAATTTGAACAGGACATAGCTAATATAATGCAAAACATCGCCTTACTGTTAAAAATGTTGTCACCGCCGCGCCGTTCTTGGTAATGAAAATTCGAAATATTTGGAATTATTCAATTTTCGTGGCTGAAAACAGACATATTGATTTTCGCAACTGAGAGTGATGCACTAACCATTTGGTCAGGACATAAATAATATAATGCGAAATATCGCCTTAGGTACTGTTAAAAATGTTGTCACAGCCGTTATGGATGGTGAAAATTATACATACATACAAATTGAATGCACTAACCTTTGGGCAGGACATGCTAATACGATTCCAAACATCGCCTTACTTTTAAAAATGTTGTCAAGGCCGTTATTGGTGGTGAAAATTCTAAATATTTGGAATTACTTCATTTTCGTGACTGAAAACATGCATATCGAATATGCGCAACCGAGAGAGAGGACATAGCTAATAGAATGGAAAATACATTTTTTTTCTTTTTCTTTGTTCTACTTATTCCACTTTCTATATTAAAAAAAGATATCAAAGAAATAAGAAAAGCCAAGTTTTCAGTTTTTAGTGTATTTCAGGAACGATGCAACTTATTAATGAAAATATGCAATTTTCTTATAATTCTAGATCAGGAGATACTATAATGGTGTATACCTTAATGTGACCACCCTGTATTATAGAGGTATATTACCTACTGAAATGTTATTACTGTCAAGAGGGTATTAAAGAAAATTGTTTTATTCTTAATATTTCCCATTTGGAGATCCTTGGTAAGCTTTAATGTATCCTTGCGGTTTTCCAAACACTTCCCGAGAGCCAAAAAGGGCTCAGAGATACACATTTTGTTACGGAACAGATGGATTTATATAAAAAACTTGAAATTGAATCATTCAGTATTATTTGAACACGTGCCATAGCCCTATATCGATCTTTCATTCTATGTACTTTCCTCTTATGTTTCTGGTTTTATGAGTTCCTTTATCTGCTATATATTGGATCCTGAATAATAGAACGGAGAGTAATTTTCTGTATCAAAGTGAAAAACTTTTTAGAACACTACACTCCACTACAAAAATATAAGTAATAATAAATAAAAATAAATAATGGAAATTTCTTTGTATGTGCGTAATGAACAAATTTTGCAATATTTCTGGAATCAAATTTCATATTACAAATTACAAAAGAATACCTATAGTTAATTTCAACGTATACGATGGAAATATCTTTTTAGTACAAATTGATTAACCCAGCATTAAATAATCTCCAGAAAGATTACCCTATTGTCATAGTAAAAATATTTGCTAATAATGCCTACTAGTGGTAAAATAAATTTTGTTTTCTACTCTAGCACAACTTTTACCGCGGTTTTATGCTAATTACCCACACAGCACATACATGACGTCCCTGGGATATCCTCATTTAGTCCTATATATATCCTAATCGAGGATCTCAGTCCTCAGGATATCATAATGATATTTAAATAAGACAAGTAGATCCTATCAATATCCTAGTTGGGGATATCCCAGGTAAATACAGACAGGATGTCCTGGAAATATGCTATGAAGATATTAAAAGCCGAACAATCTCCAATTTTGGGATATCCTAAGCAAATTCTAGAGTGATCCCATCCTGGGATGGTTCCTGGCTTGGCAGTGATGGTGCATGCGCAGTGTGACATATTGACGTATGAGCCGTATCTCGTCATTTTCTGTGTTTTCTTTGTTTTATAAGTGCGTGACTCAATGACTATTTTATTAATTTAAAAAGTGGAAAGTGAAATTTAAAGCGTGTTAAAATAGTTAAGTGACGTGCATCAACCTTCTGCTGGTAGGAGTAAGTATTTAAACTACCTTTGGTATTAAGGTATTAATATCGTAGAATAAACATATAGTATTATCTAATTTTGTTCTTACTGTTTGTATCATGCAATAATTATATAATGCCTAAAGAACGTATTTAAAAAACACCATTCAAAAATTAGTATAGTTTTTATCACCATTTGTAATAGATGTGTATAAGTGGTATTACCAAATCTACATAATATGTTCAAATCTATAATTTTTAGTTCTGAATGTGTTGTATATAGGTGCTTTGACAAAGGATTGTATTGTAACCCATAAATTTAATTCATTTTTTTATAGTTCTCTGTCTGTAATATTTGTACCAACAACCTGATAATCTCCTGCAGATAGCCAGGCGGATGTCCTCAGGACGTCAAGAGCAAATCCCAGGCGGTTTCTATTTGGATATCCCTGGTACATCCTGAGGTGATCGTGTACCTATCCGAGGATATCCTATACATCCTGAAAAGTTATCCTCAGTACATCCTACGAATGTCATTGTGCTGTGTGGGTAGCAGCAAATATTTTTTTTTACTTCAAATATGTGACTTTTTAGACACTAATAAGTGTTCTTTTGCCATAAATATGTGCTCTTAGCTAGATTCAATTATTTAGTATGTCTTTAAACTTTCCCTTTATATTTGAAAAATTACAAGTAAAAAAAACAAGTTATCTACAATTTGACAGTGTCAACATTTCTCGCATTTTACTTTAAATATGAAAAAAAAAACTTTTGGGTCAATGTCAACTTATGAATACTACGTATAATAGGCACTGGCACGACATACAGCTACTCCTTCATATGCATATATCAACCTTCTAATCTGTTTTTTTTTCCTTTCCTTAATGTGTCCAATATATACAGTCAAAGTTTTATTAGTTATTATTATGGTATACCTACATACAGTTTTAGGGTCGGTCGGATTAACGAGTTTTCCGGACTATAGTAGGTGAAAATATTGAAATAATCTAAGTGAATTAAATTGTATGTACATGCATTGTACATACTATGATTTATTAAAAAACAATAAATTATTATATTTAATTATTATATTAAATTATTAAAATATGTAATCTAAGTGAATTAAATACATATGTATGTACATACATACTATAATTTATTAAAAAACGAAGTTATTTTGTGCTGACTAACTTTGTTGAGGTGGTTGATTTGTGCTTTTTGCTGTAGTCTCTTTAACAATAGAATATCCTGCATATCCAAATTATTCTCCTCAGCCCACTGAACGCAAACTGAAAATGATTTCTTTGCAGCAGCATTAGAGATCTTTGTTTTTGCATCCATTACTACAAAGTCGTCTTCAGAGTCCGTAAGTAGCACTGACGATTCATTTCGTTTAGCGTGTTGTATTATTTCTTCATCGGAAAAATCCAATGAAAATTCATTTGCACCAGTTGCCCAATCATTGATATCTTCTTCAGTTATGTCATTACTGAAATTCATAGCTCCAATCATATTTTGGATGGATTTCATGTCATCATAGATGCCATCAGACTGCAGTTCATGA
>NW_019416234.1:1082030-1123911 GCF_000390285.2 Anoplophora glabripennis | reverse complement strand
TAATAAATATTCCTCCCTTCGTCACGGAATTTTCTAATTGATCTTAAGTAGGATCTTCGCCAACAAATAATTTCATCTTTATCGATAAGAACTGACTTCCTGTTCTGCTTTTCCCAGCAAAAATTCAACTCTCGTAAGACGGCCCATAATTTGCTTCTACTGATTTTTGGCAAATCGTTGTCCTCTGAAAGTTCACTTAAAATTTTGTTTAGCGTTGGTATTTCTTTTTTAAAATAAAATGAGTGTACTTTTCTGCGAATGACATTTTTGAAGAAATCATCTATAACGACTTTTGACCTCCCTGTAGATGATTTTGGGGGATTTACAGTATCTTGTTCATTTTTTGTTTCCTTTAAAAGTCTGTAGATAGTCGATTTTCCAATCCCTGTCATTTTGGAACACTTTTCCACGATGTCGTCAACACTGTTGGTAGGATTTTGGTGTTTCAATGCATTAAATACATTTAATATAATAATCTTCTCATTCTGAGACAGCGCACATCTTTTCACGCGTTTAGCAGGTACGTAATCTGATAAGCTCGACATTTTACCCAAACAATATTATATCCACTGGCACAATAGTCACTAAACACAAGTCGAATTTTACTCTACTGCACTAGCACGTCTTCGTATATTCAGCTCTAAGACTGGATTGATCTGTCACAATACACTGGCTCCTGCACTATGATGTATCCAGTAAAATATACTAATGTACACCCATTACCTGTTAGCATTAGTGTTACCCGATAATTACCTGAAACGAAATATTACCACGCCCATGGCCGGTTCTTATCTCGGGGTTTTATTACTCTCTTTCATTTCCAAACAGACTATAGTAACATATTTTTTATTAAGCTTGACATATGATATTGTAACACAAATAAGTGAAATCGCTATTATAACACAGACCACCTCAGAAAATTTTTCTTATTGGTCTATTTCCCCTTTTGTATTGTATTTTTATATATAAAAATATTTTATAACCACGTATAAACATGAAAAATATTCAATAACACATGCTGATTTTAAATATAAGTAAGTACTTGTATATTAATGATAACTTTTTTAAATATATCCAAATGTATGTGTTTTTTAATTGTTACAGGTGCGCATCTAAAAGTCTCTTGCATTTCGGTATTATCTAGTGGGTATCAGATATTTAGCCAAATATTACTTGGCAAAAAGGGACATAACTCACCTAAACTTTAAATATGTTAGCGATATAGTCTTCCCGAAGTCAGTTGAACATGTATAAAAACGCCTAGCAATAAAATTTAATGAGTGTCACAGGTGTCCCTAAAAAAGTTTTCTGAAAAGGTAAAAAGTAATATTAATTTGTATATAATGTGTAGAAAATGGTAAATTTTGGTTATTACATATCAAAAAACATTTACATTTTCATTAAAGTATATTACTGCTCGCCAGGATCCAACGGGAAGGTATGACCATATCCTTGCCAGGAACGGATGAAGAGAGGTTGTTAGTTTAGGTTAGAAAAGATATTAAATAAAAATGATCAACAATAAAATAATTCCGCATTGCTGTACTGCTAGGCAATTTATCAACAACTGAAATTAATGGCCCAGTCGCCCAGTGCGGCTGGGTTTGTGCGGCATTTGCGCGCGCGTTTAGTTCGACCAGACCTATATATAGGTATGGCTAAATAAATATGGGAACAAGTTTTTCAAATATTTCAATGCCGAGTTGCTGTGTATCTGGTACATACTGCCTAGCTATTTGGTATTCAAACTAGAACAATTGTATTTCATAAATATTGCTCTCCAATTTCTAGGCAGTTTATGGTAAATCAAACAGGTTCGTTTATCAAAACACCTTGTACATTGTTCCTAATTTATTAATATCATTTTTACATCCGAAAAATTAAATTTACTTCTAAATCGTAATATCCAATATTAGAGTTTCATTACGAGAAATGTATTAATTGGCAGTGTAGAATTAACAAGAGAAAATTTTTGTTGTCATACGTAAATGGTCTCCTTTCTCTAATGTGCGTCTGCACCATCATGACGCTGCCTTTTATGAGTTTAGTTCGGTATATTCCTGGTGCAAACATATTAGCAGTGGCAATTATACTTAAAAGAATAATACAGTGGCCGACTTCAGTCGATATGGATATTTTAAAACCCAACTGGGCTGTAAATCTACTTTAAAGTGCAGCACGGTTACTACCAACTTCTTTTATTTCCTAGGCAAAATATGTCTAAAATATGGAACGGTTTATGTTCTGAAGTTTCTCTAAACCATTATCTGGTAAATTGTTAGTCATAAAAAATACAGCTAGTGGTAAATCTTTCCGTAAATTTTCCTTTTTTATTCGGTTTTCCATGTAGGATGAAACAGTTGTTTTGACAAACTTTAAAGAGAAAATTTTCTTTTTCCTAACAGTTAAGAGTCCTTCAGAATCTTACTGATTCCAACGTCCTGGTTAAGTTTTGTTTAAATTTTACTTGTGGGTAACTAATCCAGGAATCGAATTTACCCTATTTTAAAAGTATTACGCTAAATCGATCAAATTCAATTTTTTTTCAAGAAAATGTTCTCCTCAATAATGTTTTTTGGTACCAGAAATCTAGATATGCCCACAGATAAAATTCTTAATTGCTAATATTGAGGGAAGCAACTATTCTACGAACTAGCTGTCCCAACTACCACTGAGTTACACCAACAATATCTAAATAAAGAATCATAAATAAAAATTAAATATGATATGTCCAAATATGATTAATACAAAAATATTTATCTGATATATTTATACTTACTGCTAAATAATGTAACTATCCAAAGAATCATCCTGCATTACTGATGTCCTATTGCTAGTTTTGACAAAGACTAATCATATAAAAACTACTGCTGCCAAGAGATTGGTTTCATTATCTCATTTCATATCTCCCATATACAATTATAACAGAAAAAATATATAAACATCAAACGTTTAAAAGAAAAAAGAGACATTTTGAAACAACAGTATCAAAAGCTTTTGAAATAGATAAAAAAAACCGATGAAAATACTTTTTAGCAAATCATTATTTATTTGTTACTTTCTATTATTAAAACTGAACAATATTCATATTTTCTGGCGACTTTTAATTTTCTTAAAATTGTGCATATACAAAACAATGTGTCAATTTGGTTTAGATAAAGTAATTCCTCGTAATAAATTGTACCTCCGTATAAAATTCTATCAAGTTATTTCAAAGCATTTTCGAGATATTGTAATAAAATTGTGTCTTAATGGCCCCCTTTAAAGGGCCGTAACGCCACAGTAGGGCGTTTTAAGACACATGTCGATATGAACTTTTTGCTCAAAATTACTTTCTCCCATCATCTGTGTTCGTTTGTCACACCGGAAATGAAACACCCTGTATACTTTTTAATTAAACTTACGGAATCACTACAAACAAATTGTAATCATGCAAAGAATTTTTTGTATTTTCGTTGTTCTCTCATTACCTTTGACACGTGAAATAAAGCAACATAATAGCTGCTTATTTCATAAAGAGAAAATAAAGTTCTTTTTTGCTAGTGAAGTCGTATGTTGTAGTATGTGTAGTGTGAGTGAGTGAGGAGATTTCAGCTACCCTATGGCAACTAAGATCAAAAGAGATAGAAATAGTAACTACAAATCAGATATTCACCAATATTCAGTCGCGAAAAGAGCCTTAAGTAACAGCAAATTTTGCTCAAATCGATTAACTGCGTTCTGAGTTAAGGAGGAATCAAGAAAGAAAAAGAGAAACATTAACAGCTTATAACTTTGGTTAGTTGGTTAGGTATAAGATAGATGGCGCTAGTTCTAAATTTAAAAAAACATTGGTAAAAAATTAATGAAAACAAAAACCTCACTCATTTGTTCTGAAAAGTTAGATTTAATAACACCTGTTTGTAACGTTGTTTTTATTTGGTCTTTGAAATTTGTTTTTAAAAAAGTGGAATTTATCTTGTTGACAAAATCCCAATATGTTTTGCATAGTAATATGGTTGATATGTAAGTATTGTATAAAAAAGTTTTATTTTTGTATTTTATATTTATTATGTTTAAATTTAACAGTTTTTAAGAAAGGTAAAACTTGAATAAAATGAAATTTTGAATGAAATAATTCAAAAAAATCAAATATTTGTAAAAAAATTAATAATTATTAAATAGGTTAATAAAATATATTATATTGTAGCCTTGTAAGACCTGAAGATGAGGTGTAAGTTTGACCTCTAAACCGGTAGTCGTTTTGTAAAATAAAAAGGATTGTGAGAAATTGGACCCTTTCTTATTTCTAAAATAAGTTACCCTATAACTATTTTGTGACATTTTTCGTTTAAGGAGGTTCGATACCGAAAAAAAAAATAAGAAAGTTTTCAAAGCAATTGAAATCTGTTAATAAATATGCAAATTGCCTCGTGTAAAAATATCAGATCGATTGCCAATGTAGTTTTTTTGAAAAATTATATTAAAAATTATGCTCTTATACACAGACTCTTATGGGACTTGGGGAAAAAACTTTAATCAAGCGTGAATATTGCTCTTAAAAATGGATAGGAACGGGAAAATAAAATTGTAATTAAAGAATTAAATATTACTAAACATTTTAAAATAATAAAAATATGCACTTACAATGTAATTATTGAGATAATGGAATGAATATATAACGTTTTGACAAATTTGAACAAACATCTGATCCAATGAAGGGAAATATGGCAACATTGTACGCTGTATTTAACGCTTCGACTGACGCGCTATATTTAAATAGCTCGATTATAGACTATAAAATTATTCCAGTTGAAAACATATGTAGTAATAATTAATATTAAATAAATCGTGATCTAATGCAATATAATAGCAATTTGAAACAAAAATTGAAAGGATCACAAAACGAACAGTACAGATGTTCTGTCATAATAATCTTCAATTTCACAAGGCGACGTCTCACTATCATACACTGAACTTCTTGATAGTTATATGGATTCTCGGTTTGCACATTTTACTTTTTTCTCATCAACCCACATTCTGTTTCATACGCATTTTATATTACTTTTCAGTCATTACTTTTCCTTTGTACCTTGGATGTTCATTCATGTTTACGGAATACGCGCAAAGTGACAGTAATGACAGTTGACCCAACTTTTACCACCACGCCATGGCAATGTTGCCAGATTTCATCCATCATTTTACAAGCTCTTAAATGAATAAATAGACACTTTTATTCAAATAAAAAGTTAATTGCCGTTCATTAAACACGAAAAATATATGCAAGCTAATATGTGTTGTATAAATTTCATTCGTATATATTATATTTAACTCGCTCAAATTAGTTTATGTAAGGTTGGTACTACAACGAAACTACCGTGTATAAGCATAGGCTTCCCTCCTGCACCGCCTGCCCCGCTAGAGATGTATCGAACCTCCTTAAGCAAGTTTGATTAAACACCATTTGAGTTCTAGATTATACACTTAAAGTATGTAACATTCGTTAGGTGACACTCTTTTTACTAAATGTCCTTTTAAAAACATATTATATTCTATTAATAGCTCTCTTTCTCTGCTTGAAATCATTTGGTAAGATTTTTTGGAAATAAATTTTGGAATTGGCTTAAACTAAAAAAATTCGAGAGCTAACAGTAGAATATGTTTTTTAAAAAGAATCACTTCTTACAGTTTATAGCAAACTACTATTATTACCTGTTTGGTACGATGAAATAAACATCCGCTTTCCAAAGTACTTATTCATTTCGCACCCAACATACAACAAATGCGTTGCATTTTAAGATAAGCGCGCATACATACATAGACGATTCGTAAGTTACTAGCGCATTAAATTAAAGTATATAGCATTAATTTCTCACAAAAGCTTTAGAGCTTGGGCGATTTTTAACACTTTTATGTTCCTAGTCGTTTGGTGCCTTCCACAGAAACCGTCGATTAGTGGTGTAAGGTTCTTGCCTTTAGAATTCCGTTTGCATATAAACTGCTCGATAAAATTTATTTCATCGTAAACAATTTATCGCCGCATGCTGAAGTAAATTAAAAGTATTGCACTCTGTAAGTGAAAGATTGTAAGTAAATTTATTTTTACCCAATTATATTTTGAAAATATTGACATAGTTTAATGTCGTTAAATGTATATAAAAATTAAGAACCAGTCGAGACAACCATCTTAAAAGATTTCTAACTCAGTTATCAGTTTTATGAATATAAATAAAAAAAAATGCTGATACTCAATATTGAAAACAATCTAGATCTTTACGTCTTTTATATTCGAGCAACACTTGGGCTGCCATCTCCTTCTGGTAAAACAAAGGATGTGTTCTATCAGGCTAATTGTACTCAGAAATCTACAACGTCCACTTGTTATCTTTATTAATCTGTAACTTTGATTTAATAAGTCAGTGAAGTAGAAGAAATAGGACTTGTGATACATATCTTCGTTGAAGAGGTTTTCTCTCTAACCGAAAGAAAATTGATATGGTGGTGCGGTGGGGATTTTACAAATTCGATTCACCAAGAAGTGCTGGGTACTGCTATTACCCAGCACTTCACACAATCAGAAGAGTAACCAATAATGCACTCTAGAACTATTCCGTATTAGGATGATTCACTACGATGAGTCTACCACCAGAATCATAAAAACTGTCAAAATATCAAGGTTTTGACTTAATGTTACAAGTAATTATTAGAAAGAAGGTAATAATACTATCATTGTCTCTTACATTAGCTGTAGATGGAATAAAGATAAACAAGATTCTTTTCCAATTGACCTTGCTCATTATTAATGTTTATGTTATAAATACAGTAACTCTCATCAAATGTCAAAATGGAATAAAAACTACATGCTAGTAATAGTTATTTACACCATCAGGAGATAAGTGTTATTTACCAGTCGAGGACGATTTTGGGCCCAAGCGGAGGGAGGGCTGGCAATAGGGTCCGAGACTGGTAAATTATTATACTTAACTGCTGCGTGGTGTATAGCATTTTATTTGCTCTCACACCTCTTTATGGTTCATGAAATAAAGATTAGGTTTTATTTTTTGATATTTCTTAATCAATTCATTTTGACATTATTCGAAATCTTGCAAAGTCGCCTTGGTTGTTTGGATTTTGTCTTTTCTAAGGTATTTATAAACAAAGCTATATAAAAGTTGCAATCTTGCTGGTTTTGAATTATGAGTGATTTTCAAATAGAAATTGCTGCAAATGCTGCCTGTGAATTTTATTGCCCGAGAAGTCGAAAGTGCGCTACAGACGAACATATAGAAATTTCAAAGAATGGTGTCAGAACAAAAATACTGGTGTTTCTAAAATGTCACTGCTAGCATATTTCATTGAGAAGTCAAGAATTTAAAGTCACCGGTGAGTTTATGGAGTGAATACTCAATGATTAAGTCAACTATTTTCATAGAGGAGAACGTGGATATATCAAAATACCCCAAGCTGAGAGCATTTTTGAAATGTAAGAATTTCGGCTAAAAAGTCAAAGGTTTTTACAAGAGAACAAGTCAACCATTTTCTCGTTCAGGCACCTAATAACACATATTTGCTAATCAATGTAGTGACGGTCTTAAGCATTGCAGGAGCATGCCGCTCTGATGAGTTATGGAAACTTACTTGGACACCGTTAAATTAAAAAATTTCGGTGATATTATTGTAGTTATTGTATGTCATGTACGTTTACAACTGCTTCTCGTCTAGGTTCTGTTTGTCACCTAGAAATTCTCAAGAAATATATCAAGATTAGATTGGAAATTAAAACTGACATTTCATGTTTTTTTTATGCGCTATCAAGCAGGTAGATGTTACAACCAACCAGCCCGCAAGAATACCCTTTCTATGATTCCTCATAAGACTGCGCAGTATTTGAAACTAGAACATCCTGGAACATATATAGGCCATTCATTCCGAAGAACATCGGCAATGTTACTGGCTAATACAGGAGTTGATGTATTAGTAATCAAGAAACATTATGAGTGGAAATCAGTCACAATTGCAGAAAGTTATGTTGCTAACAGTTTAAGTAAAAAAAATAAATAGCCAACAGGATTCTTTACAATGACACTTCAACTCCTGGTTCTAGTAGTACGTCGCATCATGTTGTTTTAATGGATCAGTCAGATAATATTGAGCCTCCGGTTACTGAAATGGAGGGGTTAAATCAGTTTGAGAAACATGTGACAATTAGTAAATGCGAGGGGAATAATTACCCAGATTTTATAAATGTAATAACTGTACAATTACTATAAATGTTCATTCATAATTAATAAAATGTAATGTTCAGCAAATATTTCTTTTAATTGTTCATAAAATATGATTTATAACTTGAAATCGCTTTTTTCCCTAGGAAGCTGAATTACCTCACTTACCTCTTGTTGTCCATAGCAATTTCCACTTCTACGGTAAAATCCACTTACCCTCTTAAATTAATAATCTATTTACTATAGTGGGAGCGATAAAAAATATTTACCATGTCTGAGGTGTAATATGTTTAATGTGATATAAAATTTATATTCACACCTACATTAAAAAACGAATGTAACAAAGCTTTGCATGTATGGCTTTGTGGCTTCTCCTGGAGTGGACATAGCTTTCATATTTCTAAAGATGGCCCTGATTCATTTGCAAATGGTTTCACTCCCATTGCCTCTAAGACTTATTAGTGATCTCTCCATGAATACGGTTATGAGTATTTCTAAAAAGTAACACCTTGTCTATGTCGGAAGCTTTTCCAAACCTACATTCAGTAGAATTCCTTTCTCATAATTTCTTAAGGGTTTTTGACCACGGAAATTTACAAGAAAAGTTAACGACCAAGATTCGTGCATTTTGTGTAAATAGCGTATTGCATGTTTTAATGAAAATTGAACATAGAGAAACCTTATAAAGTTAACAGCAATTATGCGGTGTGTTACTAATTCCAAAACATTATAGCGTCACCACGGTCTGGTATTGTTCGAATAATAATAAAATTAACTACCTTATGGCACCATAAAGCGCTCCAAATGGACATAATAGAAGCGGGTAATTTCAGGTTACGACTTATTTTACGGTTTTAGATTTTTCTCAAATAGAAAAAGGTGCATAAAGATTGCGCGAGACGTGCCACCCGTTTTATCATGTTTATGGGTAGTTCTATTTTACGAGAGTCTATAAAACAAATCAAATGAAATTTTAAATATAAAACCGTTTAAAATTTCAACCTTGACAATAAAACGCCTTTATAGGAAGTTGGGCATATAAGCCGGACTAAAGCGGTATGCCTCTTATCCCTCTTAATAGCAATATTTAATACGTGATAGTTTTTTTTGCATTATTCAATGTGAGATTTTTTGGTTATTCAAAAGAATATTAGTTCCACAGGAAAAAACTTTGATCAATCGATTTAGCGCAAGTTTATGTTATCGATTTTTTTTATTTCTTTAATGTTGCAAAATATACAATTAAACAGAAGGAAGAACTAAAACTTGCCACACAAGTAGACCGCTATTATCAAATTTTATTAATATCTAATAATTTTTCGCGATACCGTTTATTAATCATTTTTTAAATAAAATAAAAGTTAATTTATAATTAAAGGATTAATATTCAAGCAACTAAATATAGTATAACTTCCTAGTTTATATACGTTCTGAAATTTTAGGAAGCACTTAAACTTTTCCAATAACCATAAAATATGAAAAGGTAAGTTGAAATATTTCCTGGCATATTTTCTTCTTTTTCATGTAATTTAACTCGTAATTTAATACGTCAAAGGTTTACGATATAGACATTTTATGGGTTCTTGAAAGTATCTATTTTCATTATTTCTCAAATAGTCTTGTAATTTGTGGAAGATAATTGAAGTGATTAAATTTGTAATAAGATATCGCGCCAAATAAAATCTTATATTTGTAGAGACAACAAACAATGCTGGATTAGATTGATTATAAAAAATGTTATATTTTATTTAATTACATTTTTCTTAGTCAAGGTTTGTCTTCAAAATGGTAGTATACTGTGTAAACACATATAATATATTAATCTTCATTTTATACTGTTTTTAAAATGTACATAATTACAAAAAAAATAATATTTCAGTCATAAATTAAAGTAACAAAACTTACCGCTAATATAAAAGTAAATTACGAAAACATATCTATTTTTATCGAAAAGATACAAGCATACTATCGTTATAATTTTCTCACCCAAGTTTTCTCTGTTTAATTCTTTGTTTTTTTATCCTTTCTTCTTTAACATTTAGATGTTTTGTGGTCGTTTCTTTCTTGTATTTTCACCTAAGTTAAGTTTGAGAAAAAGTAAAGTTAATAATATAAATAATTCAGGCAGTACACGTATGCTGAGCGACATATCGTTTTATTCAATGGCTTTGCTGATGTCCTGTTTTACTGAACCACAGCTCATATCGAACTGTGCAAGCGAAACATATTATCTTAATTTATAAGACAAAAATGTAAAAGAGACGAAATATGTGCCACAAATAAATAATTTCAGACAATATATTATTTATTAAATATGTATATAGGGAACAATTGAGGTGGTTGCACAGCTCATACAGCAACTGTCTTGGCGGGATCGGTTAGCGTCGATTCCGCCGCGCAGCGTTTATACCCCGCCTTCCAGCGGAAAAGACAACTTTGGCGTTCGTTCAGGCGAGTAGCGACAACGGGTAGTAAGAATTTCAATCATAGGCGTGGGTATAATTTCGTTGATTTATTTTTATTTTATATAATAATGAAAATGAAGATACCTTATTTGGACAATTGCAAATGCCAAACGATAACTTTGTTGAGCTCATTTGTAACACTGAAAAGATATTTCAAGATAATTTTGAACAATTATCCACAAAAAATAACATTTGTAGCACATTTCTTGAATTAATTAAAAGACTACCTTTTAGTCATCCGTGTCATTCTTTTCCGAAAGAATTTGTACTTAGGTTATATTTAAGGGTTAGAATTTATTATACGTTATAAACTATAAACCAAAATTTTAGGAATATTTAAAAAATAAACTTATATTAATGGAGAAATCTGTAATGATTATATTTTTAATACTACATATTATGTTATTATATATTTTTTGTATATTATATTGTAGGTATGATTTATAATATGTATAAGTATTAGTCTAGGCTGTATCGTTGCTCCCGCTAGGAACATGATTCTCATTCGAATTTTTTTTTTCATAATCTTACTAAAAAAATTACCCTTGAATCATATCCGCATGTTGCCAGACGTTACTAATAGTCAAAAATTGTTTAAACAATTTTTTTTAAACAAATTCGTAATTTTCGATTTTTTCGCTTGAAATACATTTTTATAGGCTTTTTGGGGTATCCTGAACAAAAATGTTCATATGCAACTTTTCTCTAAAGTCTACTGTTTTCGAGATATTAACGATTTTTTCGGAAAAAACGCGATTTTAACCATTTTCTTCTCTAAGGATTACGTCAGAAAACAGGTGCTTACAACAAGAAATTTTAATTACTCTTCAAGTTTTCTTTTAATAATCCGTAATAACTTCAAGTACAAAACCTATTGCCTATCTAAAATACCCATTTTCTACTTTTAATGTCATACCACGTAATCTAATTCAAATTTCATATTATTAAAATTACCTACTACGGTACTGTCAGGTAGAAAGTAAATAATTTATTCCAATAATAAAAATTTTTTTAATCCAGCCCCGACTATTCCGCTTAATCTGAGAGAGTTAGCACGATTCCGTCTCGCTTGTTTCTCGACCGCCACATCAAAGGCGCCGACACGGACTCTTCCAGCTGTATTAAGCTGTGGTGGTTGTAACGTTTTATCTTTTTCATAAAAAGCTACAACGGTGGAACAAAACGTCGGATATCACACGTGCGGGTAAAATGCAATGCACGTGAGAATTTGCCACACTTTTCAAAGCCTTTTGAATGCACTGATCGCAGTAGTTTATTAAGTAACGTTGTATCTATTTACTGCTCGTTATAAATTGTTTTGCATCTTATTTAACTTTTAGGCATTAATTACAGTTGCTCCGGGTTATGAATTATTGAAATGGATTTTACCAGAAAACGGCTCATGCTATTAAAATCTAACAAGAGTACCTTTTTTATGCAAAATATGATAAATTTTCATATTTTCGGTTCAGGAAGTAGAAAATATTGCGTACAAAAAAAATATTAAATTTGCCCCATGATCCCGCATTTTCTTAGCCCCTGTAGCAAATTTTGATTTGTATATTATACCGATTATTAAGCTTATAAATAGTAATAAGCCCCAAAATTTCGTGATTTAATATTAAACCTTTATGAAATTATGAAATAAAAGCTGTTTCCTGAGTTACTACCCCTTCAAGGCGCTGTATTTTCCTTAGGGGCCGCCACTGACGAAAACTCTACTAAGGTTTTCATCATATTTCGACATGTTTTACATACTCTCCAATTTTGAATACTTATTACGTTGACATTTTGTATTTAATAATGATATTTTTAGACACAGTGCTTGCAATAAATTAATTCCCTGGCCCTCTTTCTTAATATCTATTTGTACTACTATTTGTACTATACTGGTAACTGTATAATTTTGCAGCAATTACATATTGTTATGATATTATAAGCCGATAACGTTACATAACAAAATAATATAACGAAATTTTGAAAATTGTGACATATTGACATTAGAAAAAATAGAGGACTCTGGTAGCAGGGATGTGCTACATATGAGAAAATGAAGGAGTCAAATTAACATATAGAATAAGTTTTAGTACATCAGAAAGGCAAAATCGTTACATGATAACATCAATCTGTCCAAATAAACTAAATATTGCAAAATTTTAAAGTAAATAGGCTGAAGAAAGCAATAATTCATAGTAGAAAGTTAAAATGTACAACCAAGTACAATTTTGTAAAGTTATTTATCATATAGGAGCATTGATTTGGGGAAATTTGAAAAATTTTAAATTTTGACAGGTAGATTGTCGGAGAGAGAGGAGTTGCACTTATAAATTAAATTCATGCAATAAACTAAGACTATAACTAAAGTTATAGTCTATATTCATAAGTAGAATCAAAAATAAAGTTCTTTGTATAACTTCAAAAGGGGATTTTAGGAATGTCAAACCCATAACTCAACATTGTATAAAATTGATTGTGTAAAAGGTATTTCTCAGATGTAAAATGACCTGTGTTGTGTTAAAAATATCTTCTATTCGTACAAGACTGTATTTAAATACCAATTTACATTCCAATTAGTGTATAAACATTATTAGTTGTCAAAGAACGGTGAACCTGAAAACATTTCAGTTATTAGTTAATTCATACAGGGTAAAACTGTTCAGAATAGTGAAAATAACTAATGTCAATGTTGTGGAGCAATATTAGAGACACAGAATTAATATATAAATAGCATAGTTTAGTTAAATTCTCATAAATTAGGAAAATTTTGTAGAAAGTTCGAAAATGAACGTAATATAAAGATTTAGGTACGAAAATTTATAGAAAATTATGTAGAATCCGAATATATCAGTGTCATGCTGAAAAAACATACATAAAGGCATAATTCCAGTTTAAAAATTNAATGTCAATGTTGTGGAGCAATATTAGAGACACAGAATTAATATATAAATAGCATAGTTTAGTTAAATTCTCATAAATTAGGAAAATTTTGTAGAAAGTTCGAAAATGAACGTAATATAAAGATTTAGGTACGAAAATTTATAGAAAATTATGTAGAATCCGAATATATCAGTGTCATGCTGAAAAAACATACATAAAGGCATAATTCCAGTTTAAAAATTTCATAAAACTTCAAAATAACGTTGCCATAACGACAGCTTCATTTGTTTTCAGTTTATAAAAACTAGTACATGGCTTCTAGTAGTCAGCCTTTGATAATTTGTCGAATCAGAAACATCGTTCAAACAGTCCTAAAACAATCAAAAGCCAGTCAATAGTAAATAAACAAATGTATACGAAGTTACCCGTTTTAAACGTCAAAGACAGCAAATAGTCTTCTGACAGATGCAAAAGTGAGAATTTTTGAAAACAGGAGAACTGATTCTCCAGAGAAAAAATTCACCTGACAAATTTCTCTTAAAAACTTAAACACTTATTTTTGAACGTTGAAGGAATCCAATTCTCTAGAGAATTTAATTTATGCCGTATGTCGAGGATATATTTGCAACTGACCAATCAGCGGGCAGAGTTTTCTTCAATATTTCAGTGCCATTATTGGCGACCCTGATGTTTAGTCACTTGATTTGATTTTGAAGTTTGTTTTGTAAATGTCATTATATTCGTCAGGGAGACTAGACATCTCCATGANGTATTTACTGATGTCAACATTGTTTTTGAGGTTAAGTGTTGAACGGAGCATGGAATATATCGCCCACAAAGAAGATGGCTTCATACTTGCTGAAAGTTGTTGAAAGTAGGCGAGCAAAACGTTTTCGGAGTACATTTTTATTTGCTTTTCACTGCACCATTTGGAGAACAGATTGTAAGCCCGTTCGTACTGAATTCGCGATTTCTCGGGCAGCAAATTATTGGTGGCTCTAATCGCTTGTTCTCTAATTTCTGGGGGTGTGGCGGTAAATTCTTCATTTTCTTGTTCAATTGCTTCCATTATCTTGCAAATTACGAATCACTTACAAATGTAATAATTGCTTGTCAAAAGTCAAAGTTGACGTTTCGTTCGGCCATCACAAGACGTGACTAAGAAAACTTCGGCCCGTGATTAATAAGGCGGGAACATCCGAATATGGTTCAAACAATGTTTAATGATTTATCGTATTTAAACTGATATTTAGCGTACCGATTGGCCGTGTAAAATGTGCTGTTTTAGAGATGGGAGTAGAAAAAGTTATTTATCATATAGGAGCATTGGTTTGGGGAAATTTGAAAAATTTGAAATTTTGACAAGTAGATTGTCGGAGAGAGAGGAGTTGCACTTTATAAATTAAATTCATGCAATAAACTAAGACTATAACTAATGTTATAGTCTATATTCATAAATAGAATCGAAAATAAAGTTCTTTGTATAACTTCAAAAGCGGATTTTAGGAATGTCAAACCCATAACTCAACATTGCATAAAATTTATTGTGTAAAAGGTATTTCTCATATGTAAAATGACCTGTGTTGTGATAAAAATATCTTCTATTCATATACAAGACTGTATTTAAATCCCAATTTACATACCAAGTAGTGTATACATTATTAGTTGTCAAAGAACGGTGAACCTGAAAACATTTCAGTCATTATTTAATTCATACAGGGTAAAACTGTTCGGAATAGTGAAAATAACTAATATCAATGTTGTGGAGCAATATTAGAGACACAGAATTAATATATAAATAGCATAGTTTGGTTAAATTCTCATAAATTAGGAAAATTTTGTAGAAAGTTCGAAAATGAACGTAATATAAAGATTTAGGTACGAAAATTTATAGAAAATTATGTAGAANCTAATATCAATGTTGTGGAGCAATATTAGAGACACAGAATTAATATATAAATAGCATAGTTTGGTTAAATTCTCATAAATTAGGAAAATTTTGTAGAAAGTTCGAAAATGAACGTAATATAAAGATTTAGGTACGAAAATTTATAGAAAATTATGTAGAATCTGAATATATCAGTGGCATGCTGCAAAAACATACATAAAGGCATAATTCCAGTTTAAAAATTTCATAACACTTCAAAATAACGTTGCCGTAATGACAGCTTCATTTGTTTTCAGTTTATAAAAACTAGTACACGGCTTCTAGTAGTCAGCCTTTGATAATTTGTCGAACCAGAAACATCGTTCAAACAGTCCTAAAACAAACAAAAACCAGTCAATAGTAAATAAACAAATGTATACGAAGTTACCCGTTTTAAACGTCAAAGACAGCAAATAGTCTTCTGACAGATGTCAAAAGTGAGAATTTTCCAGTAGTTATAAAATTTCTCAAATAACCAAATACACACAGAAATTTATACAACGGGAATAAGTGTAATTTAAACAAAAGTGTCTGGGATAATTTCCAATTTAAAAAGTAGTGAAGCGCCATAAAAAATTACAACGATAAGTGAAGTGCAAACATAACAATCCTTTGGAAGATCGAGTACAAGGGACCAGTTCTTCAATCTCAACCATTCGGATTCGGCATCGATCAGTAGGAGATTTACCACACCATCCGGATTGCATCGTCGAAACCAATAATACTCGCAAGAGTTACGTGTGTTGCATACTTTACAAATTGGCTAATTTAAACTCAAATCGTACGAATTCGTATGTCACATTTAAAACTTATAACTTTGAAATTTTTATTAAAACACCAAAGTCGACTATAATTTCAAAATTTCACCCTTTAAAACCAGAAGAGGATAGTTAATATATTTAGAATAGTAACTAAGAAGATAGAAGTTGTCAATTGTTTGAAACCTTAATCATGCAATACACTCTGTTTATTAATTGTTAAATTGTATTTTTCATTTTCAATATAAAGTCCAAAATTCAAAATAGATCAACATAACATTGTGAAACGCACCCTGAGAAAGAGTAAGCTCTAACCAAAGTACTTTACAAGACAAGTTCTTGTTGGCGCGTGGGCAAAGTAAAAGTAAAATTTTCACAATCAAAACTAAAAATAAAATTCAATAAAACATAACAATATATTATCACACGTCCACAGATCATATACATAATGGATATAATCAGTGTCATGAGAATGCTTTTGTATTGCTGTGTAAGTTTTATTTTGCATACTCTGTTTTATACAAATTATCTTACTGAAATTGACTATTCCTTGTTATTAAAGAACTTGAATTTCAATATTCCAAGATCCAAAATAGGCTGCAGGCATCGTACGTTACTGCTAATACCAATATTCCAGTCAGATTACCATGCAGTACATATGAAATGCTATAATTTTGCTGATATAAGTATACAATATTTGTTACGGCTATAGAAGACAATTGCGTAGTACAATGATGATTATGATTATGGAAATATTGTGTATGTAGGTACACAATATTTTCATCTTGTATGTACGTTTTTGTTAGTGTTTTATTTTTTGTTTGTTGTTAAAGTAAGAAACAAGTTAATTTAATAGGTACCAGGTTTTTTATATTATTCTGTTAGACGATAAAGTTATTGTTATATTTATGGGTTTTAAACAGAACACTTTTGCCCCTAGACTCCCGACGCGTAAAAAGGTTTTAGAGAATATTCAGATATTTTTTTTAACTGATGGCTTTTAAAATCGAATGTGTCTGTCCAGTGAGGGGCTATATGCATGAAAATTCACTAACTTTATTCAATATTACTTCCACTGAAAATCAAAGAGTTAATGCGAGGTTTTTATTCCTGTATAAACTTTTCCATAAATGTACCGGTGAACCACATTCACTGGCCCAAATAAAGTTTAATGATGTTCCAATATGGATTTTTCTCTGATATTTGAAAATGGACGTAGCTTTAAGTTAAATAAACAAAAATGAAAGGTGCGTTGTAGAAAATCGTGTTTAATTAGAGAAACAGAAATGAGGGAAATGCGAAACTATTTTTAAGTATTACTAATTATAAATTTATGTTAATGCAGTTATCAGTGTCAATTTCAATCTTTTTCTCGGAAAAACCGCTGTTGTGACAAATTTTAAGGCCGCTTACCAAGATTCCAACGCAGACCAAGACATGGACGTCGTTCAATATTTTATTGTTTCAAATATTTGACCAAATGCAAAGAATAAATATGTTTAACTCCTAATAAAGTCTTGATATTAGCATTGACTTGCATTATAACCCGACCTATTCTAAGATGTTATAACCCTTCGTCAATGTATATAAAAACCAAGAGAAACATTTAGCACATATCACATATTCATCCTGTGGACATCGTAAGGCTCGTTACTCTGTTTATATCAACATTGCTATAAAATTCAGCCATTGTGAAATTGTAATATGAAATTTCACATTGACCATAAGTCATCTATTGGATATCCATCACCCATAGGTACACTGTAAAGAAATCGGTGTGAAAGTACATTTTCACTCAGTATTGAGCATTTTGATCATTTTATTCATTTGTAATTATATATAAACTAAAACTTAGTACTTTCACTCAGATATAGGTACTTCTTAAATAAATTCTTCACGTAAACTCTTATTTGGTGGACCTGTAACTAAATCAGATTAAATGTCCTCATTACCGAGTGATCTCACCCTTTTTCATATCCGGATGCATTTATATCTTTGTCTGTTCCCATCGTCCCATTAGGTTATCTCGTGACCATGGATCTCGTAGGTGGCAGTATGGCATATGATGTGCTTTGGAGTTGAACAAGTATCGGATTATCTGGTTATTTTAGAGAAAATTGTGTTTAAATGCAGTGATTTAATTACAATAATTAAAGACAATATATTGTCTCGATTAATATTTGGTTAAATAAACGGATAGTTAAATTGTTATCTATAATTACGTATTTGTAACATACAATATAGGCTATGGCAATTTATTTATCCGATCAGTGAACCAATCGAGACCTAAATTAAATAAATGTTTAGTAGTTATGACAATGATATTTAAATTAAAATTTCAAGAAAATATAAAGTGGTGCCAAACCACTCCAAACGTTAATAATATGGAAGCTTTTATTAAGTAAATTACAAATACACATTAGTAGACCTAATTTCATATAACATGGCTTTTACCCAAAAATTATACAAATTCAAGAAACTACAAAAAGTTATTACAAAATTCCGATTTTCATCTCTCAACTTCAAGGGTTAATATATGCCATAAAAAAAGTAGATTTGAGATTTTTACAATATCTTTCCTAATTTGAAAATTCATCATTTGCAGAACACGCTGTATCTAATTAATTTCAACACAGTATATCCTAATTAATCATTTATGAGTGATTTATTTTTGTAATCAATATTTAGTTAATTAAAAATCAAGTCTGAGTAAAAAATGACTCAATAATAGTTAAATTTAAATGATTTTAGAGAAAAAGTAAACTCTAAATTGGTTTTATATACTTAAAATAGAGTCAAAAGTCACTCAATTGATAGTTAACAGTAACTCGGATTTGAGTAAAACTCACTCATTTCTGATGCAATCGTTTCACTCAGTTGTACTCGTACTAATAGAGTGAAAATTTCACTCAATCGGGTGTGGACAGAAACTGATACATTATTGAGTAAAATTGAGTGAAATTTGAGTGAATCTTTTTTACAGTGTATACTAAGTCAAAATAAAATATTTTCAACTATTTTTTTTTACTAATTTCACCCTATTTCTTCTATTTTTATTTTCTTTACCCTAAATGTATTTCTTGATCTCATATCCAATTAATGTCTTCCAGTTTTTAACTATTGATATGCCCCGACCAACATTGAATTATACCAGTCAGTTCTAGTAATCAATTAAAACTATTTGTCTATCGAACCCACCAAGCATATATCGGTTTAGGACTTATAGTTCTCATCAGTATGCCATGCCATAGCATGTAGTAACTGCGAAAATGCAGGTCCCCCGGTACCAGTGGAGACCCATATACTACTTCCAGGTCAAAATAAAGAATTTCTAATTATTTACACAATATCTTCTATTTTAATTTACCTAAATGAATTTAGTTTACGTGCTTCTTCTAAGTTATTAATATTTACTTGTTCCCTATACCATAAAACCTCATTATTAGCTGTAAATAAGGGCTACTGGTTGTTGCTTGCATATTACAAATTTCTTAAACACACAATTTTTTTACCTTCGATGGAATTCAAACCACCATTGCGCAAATTACCACTTTCCTTTGTCTACCTAGCGACTAAACCGATTGAGCTTTCTTATTGTTATATTCTAAATTATACGAAATACGTTAATACTTATGTGGAAAAACATCTTTAGTAATTTTAATATTTTCTTGATGTGCTTTATAAAGGTTTATTTTTGTGAGAATAATTGCGAAAATAATTTTCTGCAGTTTTAATACAGAATTCATATTGCATACTTTTTTAACCAATAATTTTGAATTACTTTTTTATTAAATATTAAAGATTCATAAATCTTTTAAAAATGTAATAAAATAAGTGCTCTACAAATTGTTTTAGACAGTAGCGTAGAAACGATTATTAATTTTTTGGTCATGCTATAAAACCATTAAACTAAACTTCTTCAAAAATGTTATGATTAAAAAAATAATTAGTGGCGGAGATATGGGAGACTCTTGCGCTGTTTCATCCTATAATTTTTGTTATTGAAAATAAGTTGATGATTTGATTTTATAGACATTTTTATCAACCAACCTCTTTGTTTATAATACGAAGTGCTGCCTTTTTTCAAAGATCATAATGGCATCAAGTTTCGGTTCAAAGTAAACAAACAGTTTAGTTATAAAGACAGTAACAGAGTAAAACAAATAAAGGGAACTATTAATCAATAACTGATAAAGAGTGTTTACAAAGTTATATAAATATTTGATATAATTTTAACGTTTATTAATTTAAAAGATATCATATAAAAAGAATTATAAGTGTTTATTTTCACTGGCTGAACAAACAATATCCAAATATATGGATAAAATGTAAATCTTATCGCATGGCCTCCATGTTCTCCAGATTTATGCCCAAAAATTTTTTGAGGAAACTTAGGTATTACAATTTTAGAATATTTCAAAATAGGCATATAATAATGAAGTAATGTTTTTTACAATAAAGTTGTAATTTATTTTCAAGCCAAATTGATATTTGTCACCATTTTTGACGACACTCTTAAATAAATACCTATGTGAATATAATGATCACTCGGGACAGAGTGAACTATTAAATAGCGAAGTTTGCGAAATAATTTCTAAAATGTACATTCACAGGCATCTTCTTATGGTGCCAGTGCATTTCTGGACATGCTAAACTTAAGCCAAATACCCATGTACAACAAAAAGTAACTATGTCATTCTCACACGGATTTAGCTTTGCCATCTAACTGCGACATCGCAAAAAGAGAACCAGAAATGAGAAACAAATACAGGGATCTAGAACTATAAATATCACGAATGTGGGGGATGTCGAGTGGAGCTGTCTCATATATAATTGGGGAAAGAGAAGCAATCGACAAAAGTCTAGCAGCGAGCCTCGCATTTTACCTGGAAATATTGAGGCCACTATTTTATAGAGTACCATGATTTTTAACACCTTGCATGTAGCAGATAAAATATTACCCTGGAAATGTCGCAAATCAACTGAAGCTATTGAAATCGAAACTAGTGGAAATTAAAAATGAAAAATAATTATTATTAAGATTTATTTAAAATATGTTCCTTAATTTGAGAAGCATTATTTCTTTTATATTAAAATAAAAATAAAAAGTAACTTTTACTTAGTAAAGATTATTATCCTACAAACCAGTATTTTGCATCGTTTATTTTTTAAGGCTTTATTATTTTAGTACAGGGGATTGTAAAATCAAAAAATATATGACAACTTTTTTTACTTTGATTTTTGTGAAAAATTTACAGAAAATTGCACAAAATATTCTCTTTAATGAATGTGACATGAAAGCGTTCAGGTCAACATAAAGACGATTTTCATTTACATATTACGAAATCTACAAAAAAGAAAAATGTATCCAAGCTTCAGAGTAAATACAAAAATTTCGTTTCGTATAAAAAAATTGACGATCTTCCACCTTGAATAAAAGTACGATAGTAAATGTCAGTTTGGCATATATTTGGAGCTTTTTTGGAGCTCTGTATCTTTTACTTTTTTTTATCAAACCAAAAATAACGGAGTCATAGTTTTTGAGGTATTTGGTGAACCATTATCGAGAACTCGGAAACAATAAGAAAAAAAATGGTTGAATGGAGAAAGTTTTGGTATTCGCAAACCGGCTGTAGTTTTAGGGGTTTTGTTGATAACGGTTTGTCACAGCAATTTTTTTGTTTTGCTAAAACGTTGCAGTTGCGAGGTACCATCATTACCTTTTTTTTTTTCTATAATAAAGATACAGGCGATTTTCGAAAACGCCACATTTACTTTTATTCAAAATAACACAAAAACCTAAAGAGCTCTAGGATCGGTCTGCAAGCGCCATTAAGATAACAACGGAGCTGTTTCAAACTTTTAAACCCATTTAACAATTTTCCGATATCTTATAGTTTCCAAGATACCAGTACATGCATCGCCAAAATGGTCCACACTGTATATGTTTTCGTAGAAAATTTATAAAATCACCATACCACACTAGATGTTTTACACTGTCAGGGAAGTCAGGAATGGACTTGCCACCATACTCGTTGGGTCAAAATTTTGACAGGTGTCACTTTATAGAGCTGAAAACTGAATTTTTAAATACTTTGGTTATTCCTCTTTAAAAAAGGTACTCTACATTTGTTTTGATAAAATCAGCCGTTTTCGAAAAAACGCAGTTTTTGTATAACACGTTTAGACATTAAATTTATTTAATTATAAAGTTTATTAACAAAACCTATTTAAACACAATATTGATGGAATAACATCACAACTAATAATTCGCATTAAAATAATAAAATTTAGCATTATTATTGTTACATCTCATTAATACTAACACGCATCTAAATTATGGATAAGCACTCGGCGACTGTGTGGAAGCAAAAAAAAATTATTCTGATACATTTCCAAATCACTTAAACGCAAGGCTGTTAAAAATTGGAAAGTTTTGCTTCTTCTTATTTACTTCAGCAGATTTTCAAAATGGTCGCCTTTTTTACATTTCCTTATCCGACAGATATTTTCTCGTTGTACTGGAAACAATATTCCAAAATTGTATCGAATTTCGTTGCAATGATGTGTTATTTTTTCTATC
This sequence comes from Anoplophora glabripennis, assembly GCF_000390285.2. Taxonomy (NCBI): domain Eukaryota; kingdom Metazoa; phylum Arthropoda; class Insecta; order Coleoptera; family Cerambycidae; genus Anoplophora; species Anoplophora glabripennis. The sequence goes on along the minus strand of NW_019416234.1, from coordinate 1,101,100 downwards.
AGGTTTTTCCTGGTCGGGCGACTTCGGTGGCCATAAAATAGGCTCATCTCGACCTATCTATTGATAACCAAAAGTATTTGATAAGTGCTGACTGATAAATGAACTAAATTGCTAAAATGGGGCACTGCACAAACATCATTTGATTTCTAATTTCTAAGGGCAGATTTTCTAATAAATCATTTAAGCTTTGTTGCAACAATTGCAAATACATGACACCATTTAATGTCTTCAAAAAATAACGATCCAATGAGATGATTACCAATAATCCTCGCCCATGTGTTAACTATGACCCTTAGTTGGTGCTTTGTCTATACATGGGGATGGGGATTTTCTTAATGTCAGATATGCAAATTATAGCAATTCATTACTCCGTCTCGATTGAAACTTTCTTCGTCTGTGAATAAAACAATACTAATAAAATTTGTATTTTGCCTAAATCGTTTCAAAAACCAATTTGCGTAATTGTAAACAGATGTAGAGTACTTTTTTTAAAGAGGAATGACCAAAGTATTTAAAAATTCAGTTTTCAGCTCCATAAAATGACACCTGTAAAAATTTTGGCCCAACGGCTGTGGTCGCATGTACGTTCCTGATTTCTCTGGCAGTGTAAAACATCTACTGTGTATAGCTTTATGAGCCTTTGTGATCTACATAAAACATTAAAATTTCATTAAATTATACAAGCCAGTTCAAAAGTTAGAACCGAAAAGGTAAATCGCTGGGTACCCCTTTGAGGCTCTGTACCTCCGTTAAGGAGCACTTTAGGAAAAAAATTTTATGACAAAGGTTATTTTGACCTCTCTATACACTCTCGAGAGTATGCCATATACTTACCAGACACCCTGTATGTATCTTGTAGCAAAACAGATAGTGGATATATTTAATAAAATTGTAGTAACATAAATAAAACATTGTAGTTATTGTAGTTAGTCATATTTTTCATATACAGTGTGTCCGCGGTTAGGGTAAATAAGAGGAAAAACTTTTTTATTTTACATTTTACTTAAAAAAGGCACACTTGATAAAAAGTTTTGCTGGAATTTAAAATAGAGTTGTCATGGTGAAACTTAACATTTCATGTACATGTACATGTACAGAAAATAAAAAAATCTGAAAATGTCACGAGAGTGTTGGTTTAATTTTTTTCAGAATATAAGTAATAAATTTGGAAAAAAATGTATATATAATAAAACATTATTCGAACACTCCTCCGCCGACGTTCACACAAATTGTGAAGGCGTGCAAGGAATTCATTGTAGCTGCGTCTAATCTCTTCTAAAGATATGGACTATACAGCATCTCTAATTCGTTGTTTTAGCTGCTCGATGTTGTTGTCCAAAGGCCTGCTATACACAATCTGTTTGAGTCGGCCCCACAAATAAAAGTCCACGATTGTTAAGTCTGGACATCGCGGGGGCCATTGATATGCAGCATGCCGGCCAATCCACCGATTGGGAATTGTGTTTTGTAACCAGGTCCTAACTGTTACAGCAGAATGCGCCGGATAACCGTCGTGCTGAAAATTAAAACAATTTCGGTAGGCCAGTGGTAAATCGTCCAATTCATTAGTGAAAAACGTTTGGAGCATATTCAGGTAGCTGTTTCCATTGCATGTATCTTCAAAAAAGTATGGTCCTATTATTCCATGATATCGCACCAATCATTTACTTTTTTGAAATATTGACGTCTAGATGATATTCTAGAATGAAGATTCTCGGTACTCCAATATCGCAAATGTTGTGAAGCAACAATGACATTTGTAGAAAAAGTGGATTTGTCCGAAAACATAATCTGTTGATGGAAATTTAGTTCCATACCTCCGATCCACAGACAAAAATCGAGACGTTTCGCTTCATCGCCTTCCTCTAAAGTGTGATTGTGATTTGGTTTGTATGCCAGAATTTTATTTTGTTTCAAATTTTTTTGTATGTGGGTCTTTTTCAAAATTCCTAAGTATTCTGGGCGTCTCCTCGGTGACATGGTTATTTTTCTGGGTATTTTTCATTGAAATCTTGAATTACTTGGCGATAACTGTTATCACCCTTACCGTACCACTGTATTAGATATGTTTTTTGCTGTAAAGTTAGCATTTATCCGATAATTAATTACTGTTGGGGGTTTTTAACGAAGTACAGTGACACAAGTGAAGAATAAAATGGCTTTTATTCACAACCTTCTATTTGAAATGAAAAGGTTTTTCGTCTTATTCACCATAACCGCGGACGTAAAAATCTGTAAATTATCAAAGTAGACCAATTTTTCCACAAATTAGAATTATGTCGTATCTTTTAATTCGGAACAACTTTTCCTGGTGACACTTTTCAGAAATATTAAAAATAAAGGTATTTTGTTTTCGTGTCATTTTCAGTATTTTTATTTTCTGGACTCCCCGTTCATGAAATGTTAAGTTTCACTATGATAACCCCATTTTCAATTTAAGAAAAACTTTTTATCAAGTGTGCCTTTCTTCTGTAAAATGTGAAATAACAAAGTTCTTCCCCTTATTCACCTTAACCTGTATAAATTACAGACAATCGTGTGACAAAATTGTGTGAATTTTTATTATGTTTGTTTCCGTGTGTCCACATGGACATCTCTGTGCGCATTAATTTAATATTTCCCATTAATATTGAAATAATTTGTAATTTATATCTACACACCATATCAAAACAGACTAAGCAGCGAAAAAAACCCACCCTGCATTCTTGTGCATGTTTCTCCGTTTCCATTTATTTCTTCTGTTTGTTTGCAGTTGTTTGAACAGAGCCGACATAATCCGAGTGTATGATGGAAAGACGTCTGCCGATCCCGCCATAAGAGTCCTGTGTAATGAAGGGACTGAGCTTGAAGTCCTGTCCACTGGATCAGAGCTGTTCATAGAATTTGTTGCAAATTCTGATTGGCCGGGCCAGGGGTTCAAAGCAAGATTTCAGTTCCAACCGACCGAGGATAACTCGATAGGTAAATATATCGTCCAGAAAACTCGTGACTTCATCATATTATTAACTGAAGGTATTATGTTAACAGAATGTGCGGAGGTCGCAGGTTCGTAATAAATAAACTGCTTAGCTTCGTGAAAATACAAATCGTGGGAAATGATGCTGAACAGTTAGGAAAATATTTCGAACAATATGCCAGTGAAAATGTAGAACAATATTCACGTGTATTCCACATGTACCATATCGATTGGCGTCTTGCTTTAATATGCCGCTTAACATTCTAAGTTTTTTTGTGATATTTCGATAGTAAAAAAACTAGTGCATCATATAGATATTTAGATTCTGTAATATTTTATGTCTCCGCTTACTGTCTAAAATCAACTGATTGTCTGTTCAGAAAATAACCGAACTTTATTTTTTTAAACTTTATTATTAATTTTATACATTATTGGTGATTGTTTTTTCAAATTACTCCCCTACCCTATTCACGCAGTTTTCCCAGCTGCGTTTCCATTTCGCGAAGCAATCTTGGATAGTTGCATATGAAATGACTTTTAAAGTCTGTGACGAATTTGCTTTGATGTCATTTATAGTCTGAAAACGGTGTCCTCTCAGCACTGATTTTAATATCAGAAACAAGATAAAATCACAAAGAGTCAGATCTAGTCAGTAAGGAGGGTGAGGGAGGATTAATAATAAATTTTAAAAAATAAACTTCCGTTATTTTCTGAACGAACTTCGTATGTTTCGTTTACATCAATGTGTTATTTGGGCCATTGCGTATATTTATGAATTAACTTTTCTACATTAGTTTTACATTACTTTTAAGTTACCTGTATATTTTGTCATACTTAAAGTGAAAATGAATATATATTATATGAATTAACAGCAACTGCTTTGTTCCAAAACAAAAAAAAAGAATAAAACATGTCATGGTTTGGCTCACGATAGTTTGCATGAAACAAATGTTTCTGATAATTCCTACTTTTGTAGCTCTAGCATTTAAGAATAGTTTAAAACTGCATTACTTAAAGCAAACCGTAAGGCATCTGATTTAAATTTACGTAATTTAACTAAAATTTTAATAGCGCTTACTAACTATACATATACAGGGTGATTCAGAACTTATCCAAAAAAAAATTCTGGATGTACAGGGGACCCTTACAAATACAATTTTGTAAAGAAAAAATCAAAAAGGTCAGTTCGAAATTGATTTAAAAATACACTTCTGCACGGCACTGGAAACTGGTCCAGTGTAAAACCTGACCTAGCACAATGCGACCGTCATGAAAGAAATATGTATATAGAATTTTTTCGCACCTATTTTATATCGGCAAATTCAACTGCTTTTGCTGTTATTAATTAATAAAATTAATTTATGTTTTTAAATAATAAAATCATTTGACATACCCGATGCTGCAACAGCAATTGTTCAAAATTTTATCCACTCACGTGTAAACACATTTGGGTCCGTCTTACTCACTTTCTACGAACTAACACAAATGATATCTTGCTTCACCATAAAACAAATACTTCACCATAATACAAATGTTGTCTTGCTTCACCATAAATTAAAACGATATCCATCAACTCTGAGTTGCTATACACGCAAGCCATTTTTGACACTAACTACTAAAAAACTGATGTAAATAACACAGATAACAGGTAAAAACTACCGCAATGACGGCTTTCAGTATTAGGAGTCACATGGCTCTCCACGCGTAATGCGAATGACGCTAGAGACTACAGTTGTCCAGTGGTTAACTTCTGATGCCGCATCTATTCCCAAATTTTTTTGGATAAGTTGTGAATCACCCTGTATATATTTTAAAAAATCCTAATTAAAAGTTGTAAATATTAATCAATTAATTAATAGTAAAAAGTTATAGAGCGTTACTCTTCTCAAAAAACAATAAACGGAATAGTCAATATCTAACTTATGATTAATTTTATGGAATAGAAAATAATTGTGAATCGTTTAAATTTCTGTACGATATAGGTACTCAATTTTTTGTTTTTGGCTTTTTTATGTGTAATCTATAGAAACTATTTTACAATTTATAAATTACACAGGCACATAAAAAAAAAACGTGATCACGTAACGTGAAACCTTAGTATTTGGACCACCAGAATCCGAATCTGCCATGGATAATGCTTTATCGCTGTTCATTTTGTTTGTAATTGCCAAAAACCACCCCCTAAAGTCGCCAAAACTGTATATTCAGTTTCTTCTTGACTGCAGCCCTGCAAACGAATCGACGCATCATATTAGTGTAGCTCATTGCATATTTTATGTATAGGCAGAGCCTTAAATACTCTTGGGACCCTTCAACTTCGGGAAAAAACACAAAATCTAAAAATTTGCTAAAATTCTACATTCAGCGGATACTACCTGGAGATACTAAAACAAAATCAGTCCTGTATTCCACCAAAACAGAAATACTTTACTGCCCAAAGCACCAAAATATATATTTTCCTTCGTATGCTATCCTACAAACTCTATCTGTAATCATGGTTCACCTGAAATCTCAGAAGACAGCAGTGCAGTCAATACGTCGAGTTTCAACACAGAGATGAACAATTAAAATGTTTTGTTTAAGGATATTAATAAAATAATCGACTCATACATACATATATCAAGTTTCTCGGTAGGGTAGTAAAAAATGAATCATCGCATGATTTTATATAAATGATATCCATAAGATTCATAGGAATCTTTCATAATATGTGTTTATTTAGTTTATATAATTGCTTACCCTGTGCTTGTATCTACGTTTAAAATTTGCGATCTAATGAAAAAATTGAAAGTCAATTTTTGATAAACTTCAAACTTATTGCTGATTCGACCCCTCAGATATACATTTTGTTCTTAAATTCCGTAAATAATTAACAGTATCTTAGTAACTCTGAGAAAAACCTGTACACCATGCAGTCAGGCAGAATTTTTTCTACGCTTAATCGAATTCAACGGTAAATGAACTCGAATGGAACGTCTGATTAGGAAGCTGAGGGTTCGAATTGTTCTCCGCTATTTTATATACACAACTGTCTCCTTTAACACGGATGAAATTATTTCAGGCGTTGTCTCTCCAGATTCCGAAATAAATTTAAAGATTTCGCCTTAAAGGTGGAGAGGAAATGTATTTTCTGAGTGTTCTAAGAAATATTCTCTGTATATTTTCTTGAGGTGATTTATTGTGTTCTATTACTCAACGAATTGATTGAGAAAAAAAATGTGATAACTTTTTTAGTTAGAAAGGGCTTCTATTATGAATGTAATCATAATTACGTTGAACACTATCCATAATGGTCTTCCTAATGTGTAATAAATATTTAACAAGGGTTTCCTAACAGAATATAGGGTAGCAACTAATGAACTCTATCGAATCAGGATCCAGTGGGCGGTAGTACAGTAGACATGGGAACGAACCACATGATTCCTGAATTCACATTTAACAAGAAGTTTGAGGTGAAAATTAGGGACCTAAAGGATTTTAACGAAACAGACTACAGGAACATGCCCCAGGGCAACACCTGGCTGGCGGAAAGGTCAAGGAATGAACAGGAAATCGTAATTAGTGATGTGTACAGGTCAGGTGAGAAATTCCTAATACGCTATTTGACTTCAACAATAAGCAGACAAAAATACTTACATATTAAACAAAAATAATCTTATCTGCAAGAGCATTCACTTAATATTCTCTGTTCGTTTTATTACTTTACATGTGACATAGTGACAACAATTTCAAAAAATATATTACAAAACAATTTAATCTCTGCAATGCTTTTGTAACTTGAGGGGTTATTTCTTTATTTAACCACCTACCGTTATGACCTGTACCATAACGATATTAACTTGCAAAAAAGTTTACCATTTACTTCTCGAAAAGGAGTCTAATTAATACGTGGGAACTTAGAAATGTTGTACGTTCAGAGAATAAATTTTAGACACTTACCGTACGTCGCTCACGAAGAGTATAATCCAGATGTTGGTTATACAGGGTGTTTCACTCTCACTCGATGGACCCTTACTTTGGAAGAGCAAGAAAGCACCAAAACTTCGAGGAAGGTTTTTAATAACAATAAAAAACAAAACAAACAAAATAATGAAGATACAATGGATTCGAACAAACATTTACCGCAATAACGCAATCTGAGATTCAGGGAATCCAACGCGAATTCATAGCAAAATTTGGAAAGACTTTATCCATGATTAAATTAACCCGAGACTCTAAAATTGCCCTTTGTGGAATCCAAGGAGAAACTGTCTTTTCCGGAGATCTTTCTTGAATTTGACACCGCGCTTCGATACGCCAAGTTCTTGGGTTCCGAAGTTTTGGTTCTTATTTTACTGAGGGAGTCCCTGAATATCGGGGGTTGGAATAGCTTAACTATACCATGTTAATATCTAATTGACTGAATTTACAATTGTATGGATAATTTTGTGACTAAACTGAACTTACAAGTAACCCTGCACCTTCCTCCTGTGACTCCGTATAGCAACACAAGACGGATTAGTCAATCTCATTTAATATATTTTTATAGTTTGGAAAATCCGCCTAAAAACCAGCATTTGATCTATTATTATTTTCCTCACAACATTCTAACAACTTATTTAAATGTATTGGAATTCCTACGTCTTTTCGAATGTATTTCGCGCGTTATTAGAAATATCGATTTTTCCCTTCACCATGGGCTGAACCGACGCAGTTAGTCGATACCAGATGCCCAACACATGGCCTCGACGATTTAAGTCGACTTGTTCAAAATCATTGCTAGATTTCATGAGGCCTTCTTTCTCCGAAGAACTTCTTTGCAAATTTATTACTCCCGGTGACAAGAGACACTAGTGTCTCGACGACTTTTCGGCGACACTAAACCTACTTGAAAACCCTTAACCTTTCAGTAATTAATGTTGACTGAAATATTTTACTGTCTGAGTTGGCCCATCCGTTCTGAGAACTAACAAATCAACTACCACGCATATCGGCTTTTGTTACACTATAACTAAGAATTACCAAATTTGGTAATTAACTTAGATTATAAATTGACCATGAGTTCAAGGTCATTGAGGTATCCTAAGATGATAATAAATGGAGACCGACTTTTAAATTATCTCTTTTTATGAAATTACATTTAATGATAATGCAATTCTATAAGTCATCACGTGTTTCAACTGGTAGAATTGACAAATTTCGTTAGCGTTCCCCAAAAGAAATAATCACATTTAGGTTCGGTGATCGCTCTGGTCAATTATGATGGCAATTATTTCGCCGTGAAAATTAATGTTTTGTACTACAATAAACTAACAGAAGGTAACTCTGAGGCAACGACTGTTGAACTATTTGAGTACCATTGCCAGTCCGAGGGAGAACATCTCGAGAGGATACAAAGAACCTTATCTAATGCGATTACCAAGCAGCAAAGGCTCTGGCAAGACGTAATATTACATCAGAACTGATCTGGAACTGCCTCCAAGTTCTTCTTATTCTGGTATATTGATCAATGAACAAGTAGATACGCTAGCAAGAGATGAACCATCGGGAGTTTTTACAGGTCCTGTATCTGCCTTTGTCATCAACCAGAAACATTTGTTTGCGGCGCTATATCCTGATGGATAAAGCTTACACAGCAGTCGTATTGGAGTCACTCAACAATATAGCAAATCGATGATAAAAAAACTGTCAAAAAAATGACTGATGGAAGTTAAATCAAGCAGGTTATGGTCACTGGTCACTGTAATATGAGATAAGATCAACACACAATGAAGGAACTAATGAAGGCATCTAGCTGCCTTACTTAGAGTGAGCAGCAACATAATAAGCCTACAGGCTACAATTTTGGCGTATTCAGCCACTACTGACTGTACCTACCTAGTAAAGTAATATGTATATTGTACTGTACACCTATATCTCATAATTGGAACAGTTAAATTTAATTATAATTTGAGTTAATGACTATGTAAGATAAATTAATAAAATATTGTTTTCTTGAAAAGACTCAGCTATGCGAGTACTTCTATCGCTCTTGTAGTTTTCTTAGCACCATTAGCTGGATATTTTGCATTCTAGAAAGATAACTGAATATTAATTCTTGTTAGAGCTCAATTTGCAACTTAATGTTCTGAAGAAATTTTAATTATCTCAAAGAATAATATTTAACCACCGCATAAACCAAAAGTTATTAAAGCAAGTATGTAAAATATTCTTTATGATTTACAAAACACCTCAAGCCGCCAAGAAAGTAATTATAAAAGTTATTAAAACTTTTTAATTTTCATTTGTTTAACAAAGCATTAGTGAAAATGTTTTGACTATATTAAGTATGTAAATATCTTTTAGAAGTTTAGTATTCTGTTGGGTTAGGTTATGATACAGAAGTAGGTAGGTATAGTCATTCGCAAAATAACGTTAAATGATGTATAAATAGATTTAAAAAAATTGATAGTTCAATCATAACTGTCAAGAAAATGTTAAAACTTTAGTCGAATTTCATGTGTTTTAATACATTGCTTGAAATCAATTATAAATTCATACGCAAGTATTGTTTAAAAGAACTATGATTATCAAATACATATAGAAGATATCATAGTATTGCGAAGAGTAGCCTTAATTTATTTTAATACTTCTTAAATGTCAAAAATATAGAATTAAATTTTATCACAGTATAACAGTTAATAAAGAAAATGTCTTGTTTTTCCGAGAAAGAAATTCCTATATCCTAAAACTCGCTGTTCACTCTGTTCATGTAATGTATCTAAATTTCCGAAGATGGCAGCACCCTCGTCATGAAAAGGAGTTCGTTGAAAGCAGTAGAAGCCGCTATTGATTTTAGCTGAGACGCCAACAACCAGCAGTTTTAGATTTCTGCGCTTCTCTCTTGCAAGAAATCAATAGTGAAATGTGATAATCATTATTTTAAAATCTGCTCATTGTGTTTTACTCTAGAAAATTTTACTTGTACCTGTCCATGACGATTTAAAGAAAACTTCGAATTTTAAACGGAAATTCTACAGAATTTTATTTACTTGTCTATTGATTGTTACTAGGTAGTGTACCATAAAGTAACATCTGCTATGCCTGTTTATTTTTCCTAAATATTTTTAATTTGAATTATTGTTAACAATAGAAAATGCTAAATTGGAATATTTTTAATTGATTTGTTAGCAATATTAATTTTCTTCTACGTCGTGTAAAATAAAACTATTTTGCATTATAATTTTCTCTATTTTTCAGATACGCACAAGTACAATCGACCAGGAGCATTTTCCCTTCCAACAGAAATAGAACCAAATGTTAGCGAAACAAGTAAGTCTTACGTTAGTTTTGTTTAAGTGCAATGTAACATGAAAAAGATTTATTAAGTGATAATTTTCTTTGATAAAATTCAGATGTATAAATTATGTTGGCTACTAAAAATAAATAAAAGTTAATTATAGATCTATCCATTGAAACTAAAAAAGTATTTAACTATACATGCAACAAACCGTTGAGACTTATATGTCTCTTAAGCCTCTTTAAGCCTCTTAAAATGAGGCTCTTCCATTTCGCTTCGTCCACTGCTTCAGATTTCCAGTTCTCGATACCCAGATTTCTCAAATCTTCCTTGATGGCGTCTATCCATTTTCCTAAATCCTCCTTCACCAACCAATAATGTTTTTCTCGCGTGTCTTACCTGAGGCATTCTATAAACTTGCTCCAATCATCTAACTTTATACACATTCACTACCCACATTATACATAGGCTGTACATCTTTCTGCTGAGATCTCTCTTCATCATCATTGATTGTTCTGATCTTTAACACAAGAAAAATTTCTCTTAATAGTTTTCTTCTCCATTTTTTGTTCATACTCTAATTTTCTAATTTTCACATCTATAGAGCATCGATGCTCTAATCACTGTCCTATACACTCTTAGTTTCGTTTCCATTCATTTGTTTATTGATTTTAAAATCATTGTCTTGCTTCTCTTCACGATTCTTTTATTGTCTTTTCCATTCCTTCCCACAGTCGCTCGTTAATGTGACTCCTAAGTACTTAATTTCCGAAACTCTTTCATAATTATATTATTTTTCACTCTAATTTTTTTTAACTTACTCCTCTCTATTTACTACTGCGCTTACCACCGTGTACTTTGCTTTATTTTCATTTACATTACATCAGTATTTCTTAATTCTCTCTTCAGTTCACACTTATTCTTTCCCATAATTACAATAACATCACCATAAACCACTGCTTTAAGACTTTCGAAATATAGGCTTCTCTTCAATTCAGTTCCGAACATAATAATCAAGGAAAGTAAAATCTAAATATTGTATATTATACATATATTTAGATTTTACTTTCCTTGATTATTATTTCCGAAACTGAATTGAAGAGAAGCCTGGAATGACCAAATGACTTTGATACTATTTGTTTGTTATTTTTATTAAGTTTGTTAACTGATCAGAGAACTTAATTAAGTATTTGCAGTGCCTTTTTGTATACATCTGACATTAAAAAAGTAGAGGCTATTTTGACGCATGCTGTAAATTGTAAAGATTTAATAAAACTTGGAATAAAATCAGATTTTTAAATAAAATTTGCATATCCAAAAGGGCCAGTCATGTATAAAGAAAGCTTTTCTATAATTCGTTTTTTATTTACACAAACTATTTACACTTTCTAGTCAATAAGTAATACACACAAAATTGTTATTTACAGCTTCTGCTCCAACTACTACCACACAAACCACAATTTATGCTAGGGCAAGGTTATGCTCGAGAGGCAAGTGCATACCCACATAATCCATAGATTCACCCTTAGTAATTAATTTCAAATATTGTCCAAACTATAAATACATATAGATCCATAGAATAAATGCATGGTACTTGCCCTACCAGTTCCTTAAAAATTAAGAGAAATAGATATTTTTGATATTTAAAGGAACTATGTATTTAACATTATGTTTATTGCAGAATATGAACATAAGCTAAACTATTCAATAAAAAGTTTAAAAATAATGTATATTTTATATTCATGTTAAATGAACAGAGATATACATATACTGAACACCATTCATTTTCGAACAATATGAAAGCAGTGTATTCGCAAACGTTATTCAAGGAAACTGGGATTTCAAGAGGAATTGACGCATTTTTTAGAGGTTTTTTAATTGCTGATTTAATTTCACATCCAATTATTGTTAATACGACAAATATGCTACAATGCAAAGAGAAATAGTATAAGTTTATTTAAGATTTAATTGCTTTACTATGATTAGTTAATACTTCATAGTTCATAATTTAAAATTTATGAATATTTTGGGCGAGTACCTAGGTATTTGTTTGTATTCATCTTTCACATTCATGAACACAAATTACTAGTTACTCTTTAGAATCTTTTATTTCTATAATGAATTAAGGTATATTATCCTGGCGCATTCGCCATTTTATAGAAAATCATTATGAATTATATGTTTAGTTCTATTTTTTTCATCCTTTTCAACAATTAAATTGACCAATGGGTATGATTTGATAGACATGACTTATCATTTCGACACTTATCTGATGTCGATTTAAGTGTAAATTAATTAAATAGAATAAATATACATTTTGTTATACCAACAAAAAATGTATTTCTAGAACTGGAAATAATTTTTTTTTCTATAGATAAAGTAAGATACGACTCATATCAACAAATCAAGGAACAATTTAGAGGTAAAAGTAGATGAAGCAATAGTTTAACAGCAAGATCACATAAAGATAATAAGGTCCCTTATTGCTATTCATTCATATACAACTTATTTTTAGTTTTCATTTCCATTTGAACTTTTATCATACAATTAACATTTCCAAAAACTTCTATTCCTTGAACATATAACATATTTCATGTAACAAACTCACAGACGTAGAACAGTAAGAAGTTTCTATTCCATCACTGACAATGAGTGTTTTTTTCGCTATTTCAGTCTTTCTAGCTACTGAGCCTTCTATATAAATTTCGGCCACTGAAGACGGCTTCCATCTCCCTATTGCAACAACCTGTAATTTAACTTCTAAATTACTAAAATAATTGAAGAAAATATTTATAAAAATTTCACCATAAACAGATATTCGAATTATATCTTGAAAATCTCATGTCATCATCCGGTGCAAGACATTCGTTTCTTTAACTATATAATCAATTTGCCATATCTGAAAACATTACGAAGCGTTATTTCTTGAAGAGAAGTCATCAAACTTTTAAATGGCGCAATTTTCATTTACCAGCAACGGTGACTTTAGCATCGTGTCATAGGACTATAATGTTGACGGCTTTAATAATTTTGACTTCTCCAAACAGTATACCTACTAGAAGGCACTCACACCACTGATCTTCTTCGCCATTTTTCACTTCACTCTTCATTAAGGTATTAAGGGCCCCATATTCTTTAAATAGTGTTTTCCGCAAAGACAAATAATTTCAAACATTTAATAACTGAATAATCTAAAGCTTATCAAGTAATANTATTGGGAAATTCTTCATGATAATGTGTACTATGGGGCTGCCTATTATTTGGCGCATGTGACTTCACTACTAAAAAGGCTAATTACCGCGGCAGGGGCGTGCCTTGAAATTTTCATTTGAAGAATTGTTTTAACATGCCTTCGTAACTGCAAAATACAGTATGCACGGCAAGCTGCTACGTTGAGCGTCACGCAGCCTATGTTTTTCTACCTCGGGTGTATAATTCAGTTAATTCCAAGAAAGTGACGCAGGGGTTTTCTTGGAATTCTATCTCAACAAATATTGTACGGACTGTATACTGTGTAGAAATTCGCGACTTTGTACACTTAACACTTATGATTTGAATCCCATAGTCGAAACAACTTTTTCTTAGACTGAGCAGATGTTCACCGTTCGACGTTCAGAAATATAATGAGCTCCGGTGCTGGTCTAGTAATGTGCCACTGCGCATCTAAAACTCAGGGACAAAATCAATTTGGTCAAATTGATATAAGTATATGACCTTGTACCTACACAAAACAAGGTAATAACATGGACGTAGTAAGTTTTTCTACCGAAATAGAAAAGATATTTTTCTTTCGAAATATACATTACTGTTGGTATTCTGGGGTACCTAGCAGCAGTGGTTCCCTACATCTTCGCCAGTGGTTGATATAATTGTATGGTGATTCATTAATAATGGGACAGAGCTTAAGGGCATGTTGCTGACCTCAAAATAGAGCGATTAAGCCAAATATGCCTTATGCGTATGTTGCTTCTTTTCGATCTACAGGGTGTTAAAGTTGAAAAAATATTTTCGATTTTTTTAAATATTTTGAGCATCTTTGAACGGATTGTCTTGAAAGTTTGTACACCTATGTTTTCTGAGGTGGTAATTACGGAAATGGTAACTATTTTGCAATCACATCTAGGATGCGCTAGTTGTAGTGTTCCGTCGGAGTAAACATATGTCAAACTTTTTTGTCCTTCAAAAATCNNTATTTCTCGGCCAGGAATATGGCCACCTTAAGATAATTCAAGCAAATGGGATTTTAAAACTTGATTCAATTAGTAGATAGGAAAAAATAAAATATTATACACCGCGAAAAAATATCTTATAGATTGGTGAATTTTATTATTGTCTAGTCCAATAGGTAACTATTACAGTATTTGCAATATTAAAGATATTAACGGTTACAATTTCCGCTTATTGATATAATGTATGTGGTAGCAGATCATATAGTTTCATATTAATTCGATTATTACTACTCGCTACATTACATTAGCATGACCAAGTGCCTGTAGACCCGCAATTTAAAGGGATGTGGTTCCATGGTCCTTAATATACTACCTACCTGAATAATTTTATAGCGTAACAGCTTCTATGGAACCAAGACAACTTAATTGAATTTTCCTAGGAGTAATTAAATTAGTCCTGCTTTGAGGGAAATGAAATTATGAAGTTATTTTCTGACCACATTATACCTTTACCTTCGATTAAACTAAAGCATCGATGGTATTCACGATCCAGCTTCCTTCCAAATTAAATGCATTCTGCAAATTATAATTAAAAATTGTTTACCTATAGAAGTAGAAATAACCAGTTACTTTAACTATTTCAATTCATTAAAATATATTAAAAAAAGGAAACTTCATTGTAAAACTTTTCTCAAACATTAATAGGTATAGGAATTTTGCAAAATATTAGTTAACAAACAAATACAAGAATACGTGGCTTAAATAATATAATATTTATTTTTAAATTTGTTTTCACTTTTCGTGTTTTGCAATACTCCTAATTCCAAAAATTAACTTATTTCTGCTTGGCGTTTTTAATTCAAATTAAATTAATATGACGGTGATTTTTTACTTTGTTTATACTTATTTTTTTAAGTATTTCTTATTACCTATCTCGTGTTTGACGATTTGTAACCAGTACTAATCAAAAAATTTTAATTCCCTTCATGTATATTTTCTTCTCTTCTCAAAATTATTGTTGCACTTATTAATACTTATGATTATTTACCATATGGGTTTTTTTTAATTTATGGGGTGGTAAAAAATAAAAAACTCTACCTAAATTTATTGTGTTGTAAATAATTACAAGATATTTCTAAAGAACGTCGTGTGAGGTAAAAGATATCGAAAAGAAAATCCGCAAATTATATTTTATAAAGTAGATATCAGAGAAACTCCTGGGGCTAAACTCAGAGGTTGGCATCTCTGGCTACATCTAAAAATGCGATAAACTGATTTTTATGTCGATATCGTGAACCAATTGAACTGTCCTGTACGGACTTGAAAGTAGGACAAGAACATCGTTTATAATTTATAAGTATCTAGAAGTGTAAAAAACAAAACCTTTTGAATTTATGAGTATTTGTTGTGTTTTTCGTATGTCAACCTCATAATTCATTGCCTTAAAGTCTTAATTAAAGTTCATTAAGGAAACTGTAGTTTCTTGTGTAATATGAAAGGAAATGTTTTTGAATAATTTATTATACCTACGTATTACAAAAAAAAATCATGCGTCAAAAACCATATTATCGTCAAAACGATTTCGTTTCGCAACAGACATTTCTTCTTATTAATTAATTTTAGTTAGTAATTTAAAAAATAATAATATACAAACATGAGGAAAAATATGTAAACACAATTTAACATTGTTATAGCACAAATAAATGGAAAAAAATTACATAAAACAAAAAAGATTTAACACAGATGGAAACGAAATTAATAATAATATTGAAATATTAAGAAAATGTGGTTTCTTTAAGAAAACGGTTTTATTTTCAATATGTTAGCGGACAGATCGAAAACCAACGTTAATCTTTAATATCCTACCTAAACTAGGTAACTAACCTTTTAAAGTTTCTGTTACTTTTTTTAATTAATTCGTACTATAACAAAATGTTATACACGTATGTTTAATACACATTTTTTTTATATTTATATTTATTTATTGTGTTTGTATATTAACCTCGTGCAGATTTAGTGATTTCTAAGTACCAACATATTCTTTTGAAAAACTGTATCTCTCGCAAGGCGCAAAGTCATGCAGTTTACTACAGAATCTATGAAAATATGGTTTGAACGAAAATTTTTTTTGTAAATTCTTTTCTTTAACAAAGCACCTACTATTTCGTGAAAAAAAAACACGTTTTATTATTAGCTCGTAATTTTACTCTATTTTGAAGGCATAAAGCTAATTCCAACAAATTCAAAAATTGTTTTTCAAATCTTACAAATGAAATTAAGCAATGTTCTTTGATATCAAAATCAAGGTACCTACGCAAAATATATTCAACGCCACATACAAGACTCCTAACTGCTGTTATTGTGTATTACTCTATATGCAACATACTCCAACTAGCAATAAATTATACCAGGACAATGCCGAGTAATCAACTAGTAATAATGCAATCATTCAAAGAAATATCCTGTGTTCTTGCTGTTCTATTATCACCCTTGACAAATACTAATGATGTAAAAAACAGTTACTACAAAGACATCCTTTTTACGTGATTACTCCTTGTTAAGGGTTAATCGAATATGAAGAATACAGAATATTTCTTTGAATGATCGCATTACTTAACAATTACAATATAGGTATCAGGTATGTGTTTAGTAGTGTATCAGGTATGTGTTTAGTAGTATTAATTATATTTAGACATATAATTCAATGCAGCATTGAAATGAAGAGTCAAGCAACGCTGATGACGTTTAGTATTTGGATGACCATCCAGGGAAGGCTCTCGATGCTCATCCTCCTTCTAGTGGCCTGTATGTCCATAGGTATATTCACAGAAATTATACAATTTTTTAGGCGAGGTTTGTACAGAAAGAAATACCGTTCCTCGTAAAGGATGTAAAACCGTTGATCTTGTTAGTTGGGGAAAATAATAATAGTTGTTTTCAGCGGTATCAGCAGTTAGAACTCTTGTATGTGGGGTTAGATATATTTTTGAATACCTAGATTTCTGATAACAATGAACATGATTTTACTCCATTCAACTAGCTGAATGTTGAATCTGCACCGAAAGCGAGCAAGGCACTCGCATGTTCGATACGTAACTGAAATGTAATATATACACGCTTTTTCTCCGATTCCGAAAAACGAAGATTCACATCTTCTTCAACCGCTGCACACCATTATCACGAACATTTGATAAGTGCATTTTCAACTTCAATTTTTGTCCGCTTTCCATTTAATCAACAATTACAATTTAATTACCTCGACATATATCTAAAAAAGTGTACTTTTGGCTAAAGGTTCCTTTAAAATTTTTTGTTTATTTTTACTTGAGTAATGTTCCCTTATGGACATATATTTCCTCGTGAGACACCTTGTATAATTAACGATTCAGTGCAGGAGAAAGCACCCTATTTTAGAATGCCTTCATGGGTATATACCTTCGGATGTTATTAATTAATTAAACAGTTTTTCGCGTTCTGTTTTAATTACGTAGACAGCATTTTCAAAACAAGAATAATTGAAATTTTACAACGTATTGTAGGTAAAAACGTATTTAGCATACCACAAAGGAAAAAACCGCAGATATGTGCCCTACTAACAAATAACGAATTTTAAATCTTGTTTGTGTATTCAAAGGATTTCCCGTATCCTGTCGCAACCAGCAAGTTGGGGTTTAATCCACGTATGTGTTGAGAATGGCTTGTTTTGTCTCGTTTAATTTAATTATGATAATTTATGCCACGTCCTAATGACCGCACCATGAACCTTCCTATCTTCAGTAAGGCGCACGTGGTGTTATTTTAATCTCCAAAGAAGTTGTTGCCTTGTAATAAATACTTTTGCAAATTCGTATTATAACCTTTTATTTAATCACGGCAATACCCAGAATATTTAAGTATATCAAGAAGATAGACAAATATAATTAATACATCGTTATTTTGCACCTCTTCTGTCATAAATTTAAATATAGTTCCTACGACATTTATTGAAATAAAATTCCAAGAAAATAATAAGCCAATAAAGTTCTGTTATCGGAACTACTCTAACAATAGACTCTTTTACTGTGACGTCATATATTTAGGCAACCCGCAACAAATTGTCATAGTTGAACAAACCGAATCTGACCTTTGTGTACTATTTGCATAGGTACTATAAAAAAGAATCACAAAGTACATAAAATCGAAAATCAATCCTTTTATAATCTTTTAATGTTCCCATATTTATACACGGTGTCCTGAGTTGCATTGGCACTTATAACAAAACTCCACAACACATGAGAAAAGGCCCCATTAACATGTTTTGAGTGTGGGTGAGATATAACCTATAAAGTGTGTTTCTAGTCAATGATTGTTGTACCACACAAAATAGTGTAATTGAATTTTGTTTTCCTAATCCAAATAATGAAGTTTATATCATGTATACAGGAAAATGGGTAATATTAAATAAAAAACACGCAAGAGTGTTTTTTCTTGTGTGTACAAAGTACTCATAATTTTTTAGGTGTAGCCTTAAATAAGTAAAAAAATGCCATACCGGGAAAGAATAGGAAAAAATTTTACTTAGGCCTCCCTGAACGATTCCGTTTAATATTAGTTATTCAGGGGCGGGTAAAACTGGGGGACTTAGATGAAATTTTCTTTCATATTCTTTTGTATCACATATCAGAGTAATAGTTTAAATTTTTTAAAT
>NW_019416234.1:961907-1079196 GCF_000390285.2 Anoplophora glabripennis | reverse complement strand
TACGGAAATGGTAACTATTTTGCAATCACATCTAGGATGCGCTAGTTGTAGTGTTCCGTCGGAGTAAACATATGTCAAACTTTTTTGTCCTTCAAAAATCTGAATTTCCAATAAGAAATTATTAAACTACGTTCAATTCTAAATAAAAAAGATATACCTGTTAAAAATCGATAAACTTAACCGTTTTCGAAATAAGAACGATTTACTATTTCTTTACAAAATTATTTGTTTGAACGTACGCCTTTAAATAAGATGACTTAAATGAAGTAGGCCGCTGTCAATGAAATGTCATGTATTATTTATATCAATTCTAAGCAACTTATAAATACTAGACAGTTTAGTTCTTCTTCGTTCGTGATTTTTTTTCATTAAAATGCCGCGCCATAAGGATTATTCGTTTGTTGAAATGAGAAACATGGTATGTGTGTATGCCCAAGAAAATTATTGTGGTCGTCATGCAGCAGCGAGGTACTTGGAGTTATATCCAAATAACAGAAAACCTAATCACAAGCCTTTCAAGACGTTGTACGACAGATTAGGAGAAACGGGATCATTTCGCCCTAAACGAGACGTTGGAAGGCCTAAAGTATTAGCGGCGGAGCAAGAAGAGAATGTTTTCATGAAATATTCTGAATGTTTTCAGAAAATATAGGTGTACAAACTTTCAAGACAATCCGTTCAAAGATGCTCAAGATATTTCGAAAATATTTTTTCAACTTTAGCACCCTTTAGATCGAAAAGGAGCAACATTCGGATAAGACATATTTGGCTTAATCGCTCTATTTTGAGGTCAGCAACATGTCCTTAAGCTCTGTCCCATTATTAATGAATCACTCTGTATAAATTCGGTGTATTTTTACAACTGTTAAATTAACTTTTCTGACATTTGCATGAATGATTTTTTTTTCTAAATCTACAACAACTTGCTACTGAAGCTATGATATGAATTTGAAATACTCTACGGAATAATAAAACTTCTAAATTTGAAATTTAAGTATTTAGCTTTAATTATTTCTTATTTAATGTTGAAACTTTTACATTTTACATTTTATCAAACTTAAAATAAAATTCTCTCATGAATGTGCATTGCAAAGAAGATTCCCTCAGTTTTCTGCCAGGAAGTACTAAAATCTGATTTTTGTTTATTCATCTATAATCCTACTATTTCGATATACACTCAAATAATAATACTAAACAATAAAGTGTTACGTCAAATTTAATAACGCTTGCATTAACTCTTCCGCAACTGAATTATAGTTCCTGCATGCATAATTTAACGTTTATTGTATATTAATTATAGGCTTCATTCAGTTAATCCGTCAGAGTGCCAAATTGGAAATAAAACGGAAATGTTCATACTTAAGGGAATAAGGGACGCTGCCGCACACTCGACGAAAAAAATATATTTTGAATTTCTTTTGTAACTAAAGGATCTTTGGAAGTTTATGTTTCAATAATACTACTCTGAGAAATAAACACAAGCTCAAAGTAATGTAAACGATGTCCCAAAAGTAATGCAGGATTTAACTTGTGCGCTATTTCTATTCCAATGAGTTGGCAGCATTGTACAGTGCGACATGTAGTAAACACGTTGCAGAGAGACAAAACGGAACGCTATGCCACGAATAAGCGAGTGAAGATTGTGAAAATTCATTAGAGAGTCTGTAGCTGAGACTGTGCGCAAATTACGTGGAATTTTCGATAGAAGGAACGCCCCAAATGAAATAACTGTGAAGAGATAAGATGGTAAATTTGAAAAAACAGGTTGCTATGGTGTGTGATGGTGTGGCGGAAATTTAACATTTAACTCATAAATTCTACGGAATCCATAGACGTCCAGAAAAATTTAGCCCTGTCTCGTCTAGATATACTATATTCCGAGCTATATTACCATATTACCATATAATTACCATACGATCGTCAAGTTTTTTATGTTTAAAATCGCATTGTAATAAAGCATGTCGTAAAATATCTAAAGATTTATAATCATAATCAGGATAATCGCTTAATTTATCTCGAATCATGTTTAAAGTAGGAACTTTATTTTGTTTATACATATTATAAATTGTGCGCCGCATTACATCTGGTAAAATCGTCAATTTTCTTTAATTTTATATTTTTCCGTTTCCTCTTTGTACCGTTATCAGTCCTTCTTTAATTACAGGATAAATTGTCGTTTTTGATATCTTAGTTAATTCGTTAATCCGTTTCCTAACTTTTTTATCACATTGTTCGCTCTTTTCAATTATCAAACATTCATATATATTTAATATAATACGTTGACTTTTTACGTGTAAATCTTTGTTTTTAAACTCTGAGCTTGTTTCATTACTTTCGACAAAAACCGGTTCTCCTATTTGGGGATTTTCCCGAGTTATTTCGTTATCCTCCACTTCAAATAGCTGTTTTACATTGACAATTTATTCATGAATAAATTGAGGAAGTTCTTCATCAATTAATTCAGGAATTTATTGGTAAACAGTGTGGTTTTACACTGCTACAGACTTTGTTAAAGTTTTTTGACTTATGAATCAGTTCTACCAATGAATCAAAGAAGCAAATAAATTTCAAATATGTCACATTTCCACTCATAATTGTAGTGATACAACATCGGTACCGTTCTGACACATATTATATAAATATTAGTTTTTGTAAATAACAAATCAGTAAAAACTAGCACGACGCCACAAAATTATTTACATATTCTAATAACATAACCTCATTACTGATCTAAGGCTGGAAATCTGTTGGGCTGGTACTTCCGAACTTCACGAAGAAATTGACAAAAATTAGAACATGCTCTAATTCGTCAAGAACTTGCTGAATAAATTGATGAAGTTATTTGACAGCTGATTTGGTGCATTACACTTGTCCAATTTCTTGATGAAGCGACTTCATCAATTAATTGATGAATAAATTGTCAATGTAAAACAGCTTAAAGAGAGGTTTGAGGATTTTTCCCCTTGTACTATTTAAGTTGACAGTAAAGGACGAGAATATACGCAATGCGCATTCAGTAAGAAACAAAAGAGTTATACCAAAACATGGGTTTCCATTACTCATCATCAAGACTAACTAAGAAAAACAAGTTATATAAACTTGTAACTTTCTTTCTGCAATATCTACCCAAATCCGAGAGGTTGTATGGCATTTATCAATTTCAACATTTTGTATGTCCAAATCAATCATTTATGAATGACATTTTTTTTCACTCAATATTTGTTCAATTAACAAACAAGTTTGAGCAATAATTGCTCAATAATAGTTAAATTTAAATTATATTAGGGAAAAGGTCAACTCTTAATTGGTTTTAATGCTCTGAGTAGAGTAAAAAATCACTCACTCGATAGTTGGCAGAAACTCACTTCTGAGCAAAATTACTCACTTCTGCCGCAACAATTGCATTAATAAAATTTCAATATAATTAAATAGACTGAAATTTTCACCAATTGGGTGTGGATAGAAATTGATACATTAAAGTTAAATTTGAGTGAAATTTCACTTATATTTTTACAGTGTATATTACAGTGTATATTTAGCCGAATAATTAATAGTTTATCACTAATTCGTAAATTATACAACAATATTTTTCAGATTAATAATGTAGTGACATCGATATGAGAAATGTTATTCAGTATTTAAAAATAATTATACAAGATTTTTTTACTTAAAACACTGCCTAATTTTACAGTTCGTTTCAGTTTACAACAGTAGCTTCTTTTTGTTTTTATCCTTGCACAAATAGTAGATTTTTAAAATTTTAACTGCTAAGTAATTTTCTTAATTAAATTACAAGTAATTCACATTGGAATAAAGTTCTAGTTAATTAACAGAATGGATAGGAAACGGCTTATAAATATAAACTCATTGTTACATATTTCAGTAATGTGAAGGGTTCATAATTTACTAATTGTATATGAAAATTTGCAGTTAATTAGGACAAAGACATTTAAGTTAATAACTGTATACAGATTCAAATCAGAATTCACCCTAACATCTCCTTTTAAAGGTAATACCTTGCTCAAGGGGGGAAATCTGTTTAGACAGATCCATCTTATATTTGTGTGGAAACTGACAAAATGAAATTAAGCAAACATACTTTTTAAAGAATTGAAAATTTCACAGAGTACTAAAGTTTCCAGGCTTTCTCTTAATTTTGTAGCAATTTCAGAGACATAATTGAAAAAGTTCAAATTACAAATGTTATTGTCACGTTTATGTAGAAATTAAAAGTTGTATCTGAGTAGGCAAATGAATTTTGTTTATTGACTTAATTTTAGTTCAACGTTCAATGCTGATATTTTTCTTTAACTTATCTTAACTTTATCAATTTACAGCCTTGAATTAGGCTTGTGCTTGTAGCATTAACTTTTTTTTGTAATTACCGTCGGTGTTGGTTAGAAAGTTGATGTTGTGAGCGTGTGAAAATAACTTGAATTTTCCAAAAGCAAACACGTCAAATCTTTATGTTTTAGTTCGTTTAATATTAACAATGTAAAGCCAGAATTTTCCATCAGCAGAATGTAACGTCCTTTGTAGGATTGACATAAATCTTTACCTAATTATGTACTTATAATCACTGCGTGTAGTATGAAACAGTACAGTAAAATCTACACAGATTTAACTGCTCTTGGTCACATCTTAACAGTGACAGTATGTTTTCTAATTTATATGTAAATATAACATTTATTGAACGTATTCTATTAAACGTTTATTATAATTACTTTATTTTATAGCTATATTGTAGTTTGTACAACTATTAAACATTGGTGGAACTTTACTCGAACAATCGGCGACATTTATGCCCAATTTAGATCAGTTCCAAATATTTTAAACAGAAGATAAAAATATCAGAATTAACGATATTCGAATAAAATTTGTTAAAATGTTTTAATGTGGATGCTATAGCTCCTGGAGTTGATATTTGAAGAATAATTAATATTGAATTATTAAATGTATCGTTTATTACCCCATGTACCCTTTTCGATTTTAATTCTGTTAGTAAATGAAAGTATTCACCTTTTATGTAAATCAAAATGGCCAACTTTACAAGATTTATTTACCATTCTAAGACTTTAAAGTTATTAAACCGCTAAATGCCTTTATTCATTGTTTTCGAGGTACACGGAAGCAGGCGGTAATTAATTTATGATTCAATTAGGAGATTAATTAATTTATAACTGAAATGAAATTCCTGTATCTAAGCCAAGAACAAAATACCCAGTATTCTCATCTTGGCAAACCCCAAAATCATTTTATTAAAACCATAAAGTTAGCAATAATCAAAATTCAATTACTTAAAGATACAAATTTTAACGCGGAAATAATTAGTTAAACATTATACAAACATTGCTAAATTTTGGGATTATGATAATTGTCTTTGAAAAACATTATTATTTTTTACACTGCTATTCTGCTACAGACCTTTCCAGTCTTGAAATACCATAACACAGATAAGACCATTTGTCAGCGGAATCGTCAGACATATACCGGTTTCGAATTTATTAAGTCCTATCAGTATGTCTGTCAACTTTTAGGTGTAGGTGAGATAAAGTTTCTACTATCTACCAGCACAAAGTAGGTGGGCTTATGACATCAACATTCTGTCAAGTTATAAATGATGATTTTGTCGATGATAACAGACACAGCTTTTATCTTTAAAATTTTATGCAAATTAAGTCTAATTTTTTACTCTCTATACTTGTCTAAAATAGCAGATACTTTAAATACGAGTAAAGGTTTATATTTACGCCCTGTATAATATATGACAAATAAGACTGCTTTATTATATGGTATACATTATACAAATTTAAAGAACATATGTGATATGATACTTATAAGAATATTTATATTTGAGGACATTTATATATATGATTATTCTATTTTTAATATTTAGAGTTATTTTTAATATGTAGTAAATAAATGTTTACTTCACTTAATTTGTCCTATAACTGAATTAAAATTGGTTGTGCAATACTTTTATTAACTACATCGACACGCAATAAAACACTTATGCGACTCGACAGAACACACTCTTAGTCAAAGTTTGGCCTGCCAATATTTAGGGTTGGCCATTTTAATTAATAGAATATCAGGCACACCAAACCCAAAGATCTGACATATCATTTCCTACGAACTTTGATGAGGTGAAAACGATATCGTAGTCAGAATTTACTCACAACCGGTCAGTACCTTGTAATATCTATATTTAGGGTGAAAATTGACCCAAAATCGCTGAATCATAGTCCAAAATTAATTTTACTCTACACAATATCTGAACCTACCATTTCCGACGTATTTTGACGAGCTGTATCTTAGCTTATTAGCAACAACTTCTGAAACGCTCTTAAAACAACGCTGTTAAACAATTCATATTATTTTGTTTAAGTTTTTTGTATAAATAGTTAAACTTTAAGGTATCTACTTCCTACTTTTAATATCTGACTTTTTTATTAGTTATAGCGTCAAACACTAGAAATTAGAGAAAAGAGTTATCTTAGTAACTATTTATTTTACGATTACTCGGTTTATTATAAATGCAGGTATGTAATGATTGACTACTTGACCTTCCATATTCGTATTTTCCAGGCGCCTTACTGAAATTGCTCTTGTGTACTGTGGTTGTGTAAATCAAGTTTGCATATTTAATGCTATTCGTGCAGTTCCTGGGTGCATAATTCATGCGATCAGACTTCAGCCGTACCGAACAGCATCAACAGTTTACCCGCAGCTTCACTAGTTGCCTCTAATGTAACAGGCGCAAAATGCCGTTCTTTGATTATCGACCCATGCAACTTAAACTGTAAAGGTATTAATTCAAAAATTATGGACGTTGCGACACTACATTCTATATGCTACTGCCAATGCCTACGAAGTAACTCTATATCAGATAATCGTTCATATTCCATTGTCATTACTTAAGAAAGTAATACTCGTTGATGTACTCCTTATTCTTATCAGAACTTACTTTTTATTCAATTTTAATTTTGTATATTTCTGAGNATAAATACTTTTGCAAATTCGTATTATAACCTTTTATTTAATCAGGGCAGTACCCAGAATATTTCAGTATATCAAGAAGATAGACAAATATAATTAATACATCGTTATTTTGTACCTCTTCTGTCATAATTTTAAATACAGTTCCTACGACATTTATTGAAATAAAATTCCAAGAAAATAAAAAGCCAATAAAGTTATGTTATCGGAACTACTCTAACAATAGACTCTTTTACTGTGACGTCATATATTTAGGCAACCCGCAACAAATTGTCATAGTTGAAATTGGACAAACCGAATCTGACCTTTGTGTACTATTTGCATAAATATGTACTATAAAAAAGAACAACTTCAAATTTATTTTTACAAGGATTTAGAAGTACCTATTTAAGAACAAACAACACGTGTTTTGTAAAATATATAGTGTATCTATTTTGTGCTTAAAACTTACAAAAAACGATATAAAAGAATATTCCTAAATTTAAATAAAGTATGCTCTGAAAGAATCGCCTCATACGCAGGTGAGATCTTATTGATGTCATCACTGTCATCATTAGCGTATTTTCCCCTTTTGGCATCTTGGCATTTTCTAGTTCTACTAAGTATTTTTATTGTTTTTCTTGGTGTTGTGCTGTGTCAGTGTGTTTATCGAGTGTTTTTTCTCTTCAACTGATTTATTCTAGCCGTACTCTTAACAAATACCAAACTTTTCTTGAATGATATCCTGTTGCGAGGCTAATTCGCTTACATGAAATTATCTTTAATGTGCATGCTCGTAACATTGATATAATTTTAATTTATTAATTACTATAAAAGTCAATATTGTTCTATAAATTTAAATATATAAATTCTATAATTCTTTTAGTTTGTCACTTGGGGTCTGAAACTTCTTAAATATTTAAGGTCATGACAAAGAAGCCATTGTCCTTATGTCCAAAGTACATAAGGTCGAAAATGAATCTTGTAAAAATATTGAGAAATTCTTCATGACAACTATGGGGTTGCCTATTATTTGGCGTATGTGACGTTACTACTAGATAAGTCTATTGGACATTCCACAAAAAAAAGTAATAAAAACCCTCCACGAGCATGGCTTATATCCGTACCATGTACAGAGAATACAACACCTACAACTGGAAGATTATGCTAAGCTTAACGAGTTTTGTCCATCGATCAATAATAATCATCTTGTATNATTCACCATTCTAAGACTTTAAAGTTATTAAACCGCTAAATGCCTTTATTCATTGTTTTCGAGGTACACGGAAGCAGGCGGTAATTAATTTATGATTCAATTAGGAGATTAATTAATTTATAACTGAAATGAAATTCCTGTATCTAAGCCAAGAACAAAATACCCAGTATTCTCATCTTGGCAAACCCCAAAATCATTTTATTAAAACCATAAAGTTAGCAATAATCAAAATTCAATTACTTGAAGATACAAATTTTAACGCGGAAATAATTAGTTACACATTATACAAACATTGCCAAATTTTGGGATCATGATAATTGTCTTTGAAAAACATTATTATTTTTTACACTGCTATTCTGCTACAGACCTTTCCAGTCTTGAAATACCATAACACAGATAAGACCATTTGTCAGCGGAATCGTCAGACATATACCGGTTTCGAATTTATTAAGTCCTATCAGTATGTCTGTCAACTTTTAGGTGTAGGTGAGATAAAGTTTCTACTATCTACCAGCACAAAGTAGGTGGGCTTATGACATCAACATTCTGTCAAGTTATAAATGATGATTTTGTCGATGATACCAAACACATTGTTTCTATCTTTAAATTTTATGCAAATTAAGTTTAATTTTTTACTCTCTATACTTGTCTAAATTAGCAGATACTTTAAATACGAGTAAAGGTTTATATTTACGCCCTGTATAATATATGACAAATAAGACTGCTTTATTATATGGTATACATTATACAAATTTAAAGAACATATGTGATATTATGATACTTATAAGAATATTTATATTTGAGGACATTTATATATATGATTATTCTATTTTTAATATTTAGAGTTATTTTTAATATGTAGTAAATAAATGTTTACTTCACTTAATTTGTCCTATAACTGAATTAAAATTGGTTGTGCAATACTTTTATTAACTACATCGACACGCAATAAAACACTTATGCGACTCGACAGAACACACTCTTAGTCAAAGTTTGGCCTGCCAATATTTAGGGTTGGCCATTTTAATTAATAGAATATCAGGCACACCAAACCCAAAGATCTGACATATCATTTCCTACGAACTTTGATGAGGTGAAAACGATATCGTAGTCAGAATTTACTCACAACCGGTCAGTACCTTGTAATATCTATATTTAGGGTGAAAATTGACCCAAAATCGCTGAATCATAGTCCAAAATTAATTTTACTCTACACAATATCTGAACCTACCATTTCCGACGTATTTTGACGAGCTGTATCTTAGCTTATTAGCAACAACTTCTGAAACGCTCTTAAAACAACGCTGTTAAACAATTCATATTATTTTGTTTAAGTTTTTTGTATAAATAGTTATACTTTAAGCTATCTACTTTCTACTTTTAATATCTGACTTTTTTATTAGTTATAGCGTCAAACACTAGAAATTAGAGAAAAGAGTTATCTTAGTAAATATTTATTTTACGATTACTCGGTTTATTATAAATGCAGGTATGTAATGATTGACTACTTGACCTTCCATATTCGTATTTTCCAGGCGCCTTACTGAAATTGCTCTTGTGTACTGTGGTTGTGTAAATCAAGTTTGCATATTTAATGCTATTCGTGCAGTTCCTGGGTGCATAATTCATGCGATCAGACTTCAGCCGTACCGAACAGCATCAACAGTTTACCCGCAGCTTCACTAGTTGCCTCTAATGTAACAGGCGCAAAATGCCGTTCTTTGATTATCGACCCATGCAACTTAAACTGTAAAGGTATTAATTCAAAAATTATGGACGTTGCGACACTACATTCTATATGCTACTGCCAATGCCTACGAAGTAACTCTATATCAGATAATCGTTCATATTCCATTGTCATTACTTAAGAAAGTAATACTCGTTGATGTACTCCTTATTCTTATCAGAACTTACTTTTTATTCAATTTTAATTTTGAGGTTACTTTATCTTAACCTATACCTGTAAAGTTTATTTCTAAGCCTTGTAGCATTTTAAAATGCTAGTTTTCTTATTTATGTGTTATCTACTTATTAATGTATGTATTGTTAAGTTTTATTAAAGTGAAAATTTTATATCGATCCTTTTCTCGACAACCGAAACATAAAATTGTCAAATAAACACAAATTTTAGATTGAATATATTTGAAATAGATACAAACAGTGTGTGAATTACTGTAATGAATTTAAATGAAATATATTTAACAATAGTATAAGTTAAAATGTTATAATTAATAAATTTTCACAATAAAACGTCTCGACTGTCAAAATTATGACAGAAAGTGAATTTGCATATTCATAAAACTATTTAAATGCACTCATGTAATACAATTATGTTATAAAGAACAGTAAAGAACCATATTACAATATTAAATGTCAATTATAATTTATGGCATGAGCACATTTAATAATATAGTGAAATTTTAACAAGTCATCGACGGATGACGAAGGTTTTTCACATGTAATGTTGATTCATGCAATAAAACTGTTATGTAAACAAAGCATAGTATACCTGTAACCAGAATGTATGTGTGGAATTAAACCTATGCATCTGTGAAAACTTTTATGTATCATATAAATGTTGAAATTTGTTGTTCTACGTTAGAACTTGTAAATTTTTAACTGTAAAAGAGAATTAGGACTGCAAAATCATATGTGCAGAATGTAACAGACCCTCATAACTTCATAAACTGTGTTTAAACTCCAACCAAAGTTCAAATTGTTGTGCAAACTTTATATTACTTGACGGATCGGAGTACTTTGAAATTTTCTTTAGTTTACGTCTGAAAAACGAAAAACGAAGTGAAAAGCAGTGCGATTAATTTTACAGTTTTCCATTTTCATGGGATCTGAAAAATCACCTTTTTAGTGCATATACTGTGTACCGTCGATGTGTCTTTATATCTAGAAGTCTCTCACTAAAAGTTTTCCGAGACGCTTTTCTGCCAATTTTTTTTTTAGTGCAGAAGTTCATCCAGGATAAATTTCGTTTTGTTTTGCCCCAAAAATTTACTTTATATCCGAAGGTAATTTTGGTTGCCTCAATTTAAACCTTTCTACAGAAGGTGAGTTGCAACTAAAAGACACTTCTTAATTCGTAGTACTTAGGTATTTGTTCTACTTTAGGATTTTTAGGATAAGTTAGATAAGTTGCAGGATTTTGTCTAAGTCCAAATTTGGAGAAGTATCCACTAGTTGTACCGATGTACTCTGAAAAACTTATTTTGTTTACAAGTCCCTCGTTGCCACCTAAGAAGCAACATTATTATTATTATTTTGTTGTATTTATACGTAAATATTTTGAAATTATTCAAACCTATTAAACATCTTGAAAACGTATGTAACGCACGATCATAGTACCATGAATATGCGACGCTCTTAGCACATGTTTTAATATTTTTGTATCAGTTTTGTTTCAAAATAGTTGTGTTAATACCATTATCTTTGTTTCAAGATTTTGAATTTCTTAATTTGGCAGAATCAAGAGTACTCAACACATTTCCTGTTAAGTTACGTGGCGCCCAGTATATCTTACCTTAATGATACCAAAAAGTTATTACAATCCACGACCCTAATGCTCTCGAAAAGCTACCGTACGCTAGTGTCGGGTTTCAGATGATATTTTTTTTTTTATTTAGTTAGTTTAAAGGGACCCTGCAGCCTATTACTGTCTATTTTGATTCTTGCTCGGCCACTTGTTTTATCTTTAATCCAATTTATTCTATATTTTTTATTCCTTATTTAATTTCTCTTACCTGGTATAGATCTCTCGCCTTCTAATAATTATACAATTATCTGTTATTGGCACTATGTGCCACAAGCATAATTAAATGCTTCTATTTATATTCCTAAGACACATGGAGTAATAATAATCATGTTACTATAATCACTAATTGCGTTAAAGTATTTGAATTAACCAGAATAAAACGTGTCAACATAGCATAGATCTTCATAACCAATTTGTTCTCTATAACTCAATTCCTGACAGAACACTTAAATGCTAATGAGGAGGTTGATTTTATCTACACTGAATTCTCGGAAGCTTTCCACAGGCAGGACCACAGTATTTTACTAAACAAACTACAAAATCCCTTCCCTACTTTTAATCTTCTTTCACGGTTATTTAAATAACAAAAAAAATTCGTGGAATATCATGGCTTCATGTGAGTCGAAATTCAGTTTACTTTTGAGGTGTCAAGTACACNGACCCAAAATGGTCTCTAATTTTATTTTGTGCTACAGTAGAAAAATGACATCCAAATTCCCTGGCAACTTTATTACAGTCACTTATGATGGTATCATTAATCTTGAGAATGATTTGGTCCCTATTTTTCTTTTTATTCCTATCTAAAATTTTATTGACAATGCTCCAAGTTTCTTTCATTTTGTTTGCTGAATTGTTTATTTTATTATTGTAATAGGTTTGTTTAGTTATATTTATATTTTTTCTGTAATTTTTTTTTTCATTCTCATATTTTACCTTAATTTCACGTGAATTTAGATTTACTGAGAGCCAAAATAAATTTTTTAGATATAAGTTTTGTTGTTTTAGTTCATGTGTAAACCATTCCTTGTTATTATTTGATTTTAAATTAATCATTAATGATATAATAGAAGACTTGGACTTTAATCTCTAACTTTATGCTCAGATCTTTTCTCCTATACATTACCTATGTGTAAATATCGGAAACTTTGTGGCGACAATCAGTAGTAATCTATATTGTAAGCGTCAATTTTATTTTCTGATACAA
Source organism: Anoplophora glabripennis (assembly GCF_000390285.2). Taxonomy (NCBI): domain Eukaryota; kingdom Metazoa; phylum Arthropoda; class Insecta; order Coleoptera; family Cerambycidae; genus Anoplophora; species Anoplophora glabripennis. Next base: position 1,066,254 of record NW_019416234.1, on the reverse strand, counting down.
CTTTTTGATATGCATTTTTACTGTTTTACCTATATACTCTGTATTTTTTACTTGAATTATCTGTTTATATTTATATATTTTTTTTCTTCTTCTCACTATCCTGTAATTAGGACTTGTTCCTGTTGGATAGTTAAGTCTAAATAAATAAATAAATAAATAAATAAATAAATAAATACGCGTTGCAGTAGCAGAAGTAGCTCACAGTAACTGACTGCTATAAAAATACGTCATACATTCGACCAAGTAAAGTCTGGACAACAGGGCAGGCATTAGGGTCCCGCTAGATATGTATCGAATAAATTGATCAATGCGAAGCTTCAGATCAGAAGCATATACATGTTATTGTACGATGAAGCGGATAGTGAAATTCTAAAACGAGAACCAGTTGATGTTTCGCCACCATTAGTAAAAATGGCATCTATTAAAAACTTCGATATTTTAAATATGCGCCTGTGACCACAGTAAATGTTGAACATCAATTTTCGTCTGGGTATTTACCGATCGCCGCGGAACACTTAAGCCAACTGTTAATGTATTTATTGCTTTCCTTATGAGTAAGAAATTATAATTTTGCTAGCTGGTACCTACTTATTATTACGTATTATACATATGTATTTTATGGTAATATCCATATGAAGCGTTTAGTGTAGAAAAATAGTCAATAGTTGGGAAAGGGACCGACGTCGTGGAAAATTTCTGCCAAAAATATTCTCACCCATCTCTTATGCCATCTCTTTCTGAACTGTTCTTGTTTAGCACAAGTTATAAATCTAGTTATCTACTCGTATAGAGCTGCTTCAAATAACTGCGTATAAATTACAAAAATGGGATGGATACAAAATATTTTCCAAATAAATCTGATAAAAGCAAATACATGCAAATTGGGGTTTATTTTAAATGTCAGATTTGTAGGAGAAGATTTCTGGGAATATAAATTGGTTGAAGGGGACAGATTGACCGACCGCTAAACTGTCAATATCACCCTATGAGATTTATATTAGACATCATATATAATTTATCATTTAGAAGAAAGTCAGAGACTGTTAAGTATTGTAGAGAATATATAGATATATATTTCTTATGTCTGCGTTAATATTTACACGAAATTAATTGANTAGGGTCCCGCTAGATATGTATCGAATAAATTGATCAATGCGAAGCTTCAGATCAGAAGCATATACATGTTATTGTACGATGAAGCGGATAGTGAAATTCTAAAACGAGAACCAGTTGATGTTTCGCCACCATTAGTAAAAATGGCATCTATTAAAAACTTCGATATTTTAAATATGCGCCTGTGACCACAGTAAATGTTGAACATCAATTTTCGTCTGGGTATTTACCGATCGCCTCGGAACACTTAAGCCAACTGTTAATGTATTTATTGCTTTCCTTATGAGTAAGAAATTATAATTTTGCTAGCTTTTGCTGCTACCTACTTATTATTACGTACTATACATATGTATTTTATGGTAAGATCCATATGAAGCGTTTAGTGTAGAAAAATAGTCAATAGTTGGGAAAGCGACCGACGCGACGTCGTGGAAAATTTTTGCCAAAAATATTCTCACCCATCTCTTATGCCATCTCTTTCTGAACTGTTCTTGTTTAGCACAAGTTATAAATCTAGTTATCTACTCGTATAGAACTGCTTCAAATAACTGCGTATAAATTACAAAAATGGGATGGATACAAAATATTTTCCAAATAAATCTGATAAAAGCAAATAACTACAAATTGGGGTTTATTTTAAATGTCAGATTTGTAGGAGAAGATTTCTGGGAATATAAATTGGTTGAAGGGGACAGATTGACCGACCGCTAAACTGTCAATATCACCCTATGAGATTTATATTAGACATCATATACGAAAGTCAGAGACTTAAGTATTGTAGAAAGTATATAGAGATATATATTTCTTATGTCTGCATTAATATTTACACGAAATTAATTGAAATCAATTTAAAAAATATATTAAATGTTTCTTTGATGTCTTTGAACGAATTATCCACCGTTTTAACATTCAAAATAAATTGATATCTTCACATCAATTACATTCACTGAAAAAGTATTGTGAATAAACATTAGAGAAGAAGAGGAATTAATAAACGTAGAACCGTCTGTCAAATTTGAAATAGGTAATAATATTCAATACTAACAGATAGAAACTGTTCCTATAATCACCATATAATTAAAATGAGAAGCCCACGGTAACATATGAGACTGAAACAAAAGTTTATTTACGTCAAATTACTTTGTTCAAAATGTGTGTCCACGGATGGAGTTGAAAAGAAGTAAAACTTAAAAAAATTCTTGTTAAATAATTCCGCTTTAGTTCAAATATACAAAAATGTAGTTTTAAGTGTGCCAGCATATACAGAGTGTTCCTCATTAAGAAATGATAATACACTATGCTCCTTAAGAAAAGTGTAAATCCATTCATTATTTTACAATATTTAACATATACAGAGTGTCCTTAGATAGCCTTAATAGCTATTCATTATAAAAAAAATATTTTAGCAGAAAGAGATTTTGGGCAAAGAATCTGCTTGGTTAACAAATATTTTGTAATGTTTAATAGTCTGCATATTTATGAGAAATTAAGTAGGTCTTGACACAAGGAAAAAATATTTTATTTGCGCCAAATAAAGTGCATTTTTCGTATAAGATAAGTTATTCAAGATTAACACATTAGCCAATTTGAAAATATTAGGCCTACTTTTATTGTTCAACTTATTTATCTTTTTTCTAGATAGGATTGTATAAATGTTTTTGCACGTTTTGATTGATTTTTTTGTTCTCTTTCTAACCTTTTGTCTCCAAATCCTTATTGTTTGTGTTCGATGTAATTAAAGATGTTGTCATCCGCATACATGATAAAATTTGTGCCTGGTGAGATAGCATGTAAGTCATTAGCATATATTAAAAACAGCACCGGTCCTAGAATCGAGCCTTGCGGTACACAAATCTTTACAGGATACTGCATCGAACAAACATTTTCTACTGAGACATATTGGGTTCTGTTCTCCACGAAAGTTTGCATCCAATTAAGAGGTAACCTCTGATACCACAAGAAATCAGCTTATATATCAGCCTCTGATGGTCGACACAATCGAATGTCTTACTTAGGTCGCAGAAGATACCAACCGGACATTTACCAAGCTCTATGAAATTATAAACCTTTTCTAAAAAAGCATGGATAACTGTGCCTGTAGACATACCACTACGAAACCCGTGTTGATTCTTGGTTAAAATATTAAATTTATCCAAAAAAGGCATCAGTCGTTCCAAAAATCAATATTCAAATACTTTTGAAAATGCGGCAGGACCTGTTACAGGTCTATAATTACACAGAACAACAAAATTTAACTTTTTTTTGGAAGCAGAAACTTGAATATATATTTCCGAAGGATTTAGGTGCGCTGAATCCGAATCTGGCAGCAGAATTGCTCTATCACATCAGGTTTTTGAGATATCCTAACCTAAAAGTACAAAAAACACTGTTTTTCGTCATATTTGAGGTTATGTGGTAATGTCATCTATTCTTTTTCAAAAAACTAATACATTGAATCGAATGCCGTTGAGTTTGCTCAAATATCTTTTTTTTTTGTAGAGATATCACATGTTGAAATTTTTAAGTTTCTCAATTTCTTAATATGCGAAAATCTGCTAAGGATCCCTTAGACATCAAGCAGTCGATTGCAATTCAGAAACTTCATACCCATACGGTTTATGGGTTTGGAGTTGGTGGGCTTGGGGCTTGTGGGTTTAGGGATTCTGGGTTTGGGGTTTGTGGGTTTGTGGATTTGGAGTTTGTGACTTTGAGTTCGTATGTATTGAAACTGCAATCAACTGTTTGACGTCTAAGGGATCCTTAGTAGATTTTTGCATATTAAGAAACTGATAAACCTAGTCGGATTGTGGAAAACCAATAGGTGAAAAAATACCATCTATTTTAAAATTTCGATATTTAGGAAATTTTATTTGTAATGCTTCGATATTCTGTACAAATGAATCATAGTGAGGAGACCAAACAGGTGAAGCATAGTCAAACTTAGATTTAACCAAAGAAACATATAAAGTTTTTAGCGTACCTATTTATTTGGACAAGATCTTTACTGTATCTGACTATGAAACCATACGACTTACAAGTTTCAGATATTATTTTTTCAATATGCGTATTGAAAGATCTATCTATTCAATTTTTATGTATTATTTTTTGACAATCTACTACTAACCTGCATAGGTACATCAGGAATTAACTGTTAAAAAAGCTATAATTTGTTAAAGCATTTGCATTTCAATATATTAACGAAAAACAAATTGAGTGCCATATCATTTCTCTTAATTTCTATTAACAGACGGCGTAATTAAGGCATAGTCTAGCATGCTACAGCTGTCCGCCAAATTCGTTTTACTTTTAAATTTTTTTTTAATTGTCAGTTAAATAAAGATATCTTGCAACAATAAGAAATGGGTTAAGGTTTTTACCACACTGTTTCATTTTATGGTATCTGAAAACGTAGCAAACACCCCATTGAAGACAGTATTTCTTGAATACCTACTGTATTGAAGTAAATAAGATTTTTTTTGTAAAACTTGTTTCAATTTACTTGCACGTATTTTAAGGCAAGGGAAAAGAAAAAAAAGAGACAATTTTCTTCGCTGCTTGATCAACAATAATTTATTGTTAAAGCTTCTTTGCCTATCTCTTAGCTAATTGATCTTCTGATCTAACGCGTTAGATTGTTATTTGTAGGGCAAATAAGACGCAGTTCCCGAGTCGCGTCTTGAGCAAACCTTAATGGGTGTATTCAGGTGCAATAAATTGCGCTTCTGTTACCGAAATCGAATATTCCGTTTATTCTACCGAACTGGAACTACACGTTACATTAATGAAAATATTAACATTGGAGTCTAAGATGGATACGGAACATTAATTTAATGGCTGTCAGACTGTATTTACCTTAATTAGGAACGAAGTCATTTAGGTGTTTCAGAATATGTTCATTAGGAATATATACAGGGTGTCCCAGGGTACGATCGAGGTACGATATTAGGGATTTTTTTTAATTATTAAATCAACCAAGAGAAATCGCTGGAAGTAGTTTTCAAGTTCGTAGCTCAGCCGGTAGGGGGCACAATCTACATACCAAAACATAGAGTTGAATTTTTCTCAGAAATGTTTCCTATTCAGGTATATTAAATAGTGCAAATAAGGCGAAGAAAAGAAAGTGAACCGGGAAAGTCAAATTTTTTATATGTTGTGGGGGGTGCTTAGAAAAGCTTAACTTGAGATTTGAGACCAAAATTTCTTATGTGCATTTTCCGCCATCTTGAAAAAAGGGCTGAATTTTTGTTTTTGCTATAACTCGGTTCCCCGTCGAGATACAGAATTGTTGTTTTATTGTTTTTTGTTCCTCTTTCGACGACCTACAATTTAGTTCCTATAAACTTTTCGCCAATTATTGTTAGTGGTTGAGCTATCGAAACTAACCAACCGAATTTCGATTTTTGTAAGATAGGTTTATTAACACCTAATTTAATCTGTCCTACACATAAAAGATCATAATAAATTTCGGCACCTATTAAAATATCTACCGAATTTGAGGTATTAAAGTTAGGGTCAGCTAACGTGATATATTCGGGAATATCTAAATCAGTTGTATCGAATGAGAAAAGAGGAATATTTTTCGTTACCTCATTTATTACTAAAAATGAAACTTTTTTCTTGTAATTGCTAATATTTGATTTAATGAACGTGGTAGTTTTTATAGACGTATTAGAAGATGATTCATTTAAACCTAAAATTGTTGTGTTAATTTTCTCGTGGGGCAAATTTAATTTTTAATTAATTTAACAGATTTTTTGACATAAAGGAACTCATTGAGCCTAAATCAAAAATTGCACGAGCCTTAACGAGGTGACCATGACAATCAAAAACATTTATGATTGCTGTCGATAATAATACGTGACAATTTTGATGAGAATGAAGACTTGTTTTATTATGCATTAACAATACTAAATTTTGCGCATCGGGCTCTGTTGTAACAGAAACTATCGCATTTGAATTGGTGCTACTACTAGGTGCATTTGAATTTGTGTTACTACTAGGTGTATTTGTACCGGTAATTTCTTGTGCGTTCGCTGTGTTACCTTTATCTTGATTACTTTTTATTTGATTACCGTTGTTAATTTCATAGTGAAGAAGGGTATTGTGTCTTTTTTGGCACTTTTTGCATCCAGATGATTTACATGCATACGTTAAATGACCCTTTCTAAGACAATTTGTTAAGTTTTTTATTTCATTGTATCTAGATTTTACTGGTAGCATCTCAAAATTTTTGCAACCGTAAATTTAATGTGAACCTTTACAATAATAACATATGGGACCGGTTTCAGAGACGTGAGATAAATTTTTTTCCCGCTGTTTATCGTGAGCATGTGTATATAAATTTTTGAATGGAGGTTTATTGTTTGTTTCGACAGTTTATAGAAAATGACCTTTCTGTTAAAAACTGTATAAGATTATCAATTTTTATGTCTTTTAACTTTGAACACTCTTTTCTCTACTCTCTTTGCGAATTTTGATCTAATTTAGAATATATGAGATATATCCAATAATAAAGTACCTACTCCATTGTTCTGTTGGTTCACCTAGATTTTTTAATGCTCTGATGTGTTTATTATAATCGTGTAATAATTTTTGCGTTTCTTGTAACGAATCCCTAGAGAGACCTTGCAACTCAAAATGGCTTTGACGTGCGAGTGACATATGACTTTTTTATTTTCAAAACGCTCCTCTAACAATTTGCACGCTATATTGTAATTTGCTTCGGTAGCTTCTAATTCTGAAATTACTTTCAACGCTCCACCGGTTAAATAAAAGAATTTTTGTACTGCACTTATATTAGTATTTCTGTTTACCAATGCATTGAATGAATCTTTGAATGAAAGCCATTGCCCATACTGACCATCGAATTTAGGTAAGTTAATGGAAGGCAATTGAACAAATAAATTTGTCGTATTATTAATAGACGATTCTTTTATGATATATGTTCGGACGAAATTATGTCCATAGCACGTGAAGTTATGTCAAAAAATGTGTTTTCAAAATGTTCTCTTTGCATCAATTGTTCTTCGGACTCATCGATTAATTCGATTTGTGATTGAACGTTATCAAAATGTACCTATAGTAATTCAACTTTTTCTAAACGAGACACTAATTGAGAAATAGAAATGTTATCTGAATCAAATTTATCTAAGAAAGTGGAAAATCATGTTAACTGAGCTTTTATTTGCCCACGCTTGGTATTTAATGGTTTTAATCCCATTTCCATCTGTTCGTTTGACATTGTGATGGTTTGTTTGATGCGTAAATCGAAGAATAAGTATCGAGCAGCAATAAAATCGTGAAATTAAAGTATTAATCGAGTAAAAGTATTTTTATACCGAGAAATTGAGAAAATGATTATAACGTGACAAATCTTACGTGATATACGGCAATATAAGAACTCGATAAAAACCAAGAAATATACAGTCCACCCACAAAACAATAAGAACATGGTCGCTTCGAGCCCGATAGAAGAAAATTAGCGAACAGAAGCAGTACTCGATAATCAGTAATCACTCTTGTAAACTTTTTCGTTGTTGATTTTTTCAGAAAAAGTTGTTCTTGATAAAAAGTTTTGCTTATTTTGGAAAACCATGGACAGTAATCAAATATGTAATAAAACATATCGGACGTCCAAAAAATTTCAAGTGCCTTTAATTTTTGTTTTCGTTAAAAACTTTATTTAACAATGTTATTCGAGAACTCAAGAACCTCTACAACTTTTATTAAGATCATTTTGCTCTAAAAAAATAACCCTGAAAAATCCTTTTGGAATATGTTTTTAATGAAATGACATCTTTATTGGGTTACAGTTAATAAAAATAAATATGTTGACTTTGACATTGATAAGGAAATATCCATGGTAATTATATGGCATGTAAGATAGTTAAAAATCGTTGTTCTCGAAAAATTTACAATAAAAAAGTTTACAAGAGTGCGGTACCACATCCAGAGACACACTCAGTTTTAAAATTTCTTCTTCTGAAGAAGGCGATATATTCTCGAAACGTCAAGAAACCTAAGCAGTGAAAATTAATTATACCTCACTAGTAATAAATTGAATAAAAAGACTAATAAGATAAAGTAAATATGACCTACCTATTTTGTTTAGTTTGTTCATAAACAATGGACACATTTGGTGGTAAAAACAAAAAAAATTTTATTAAAGACTTTTATAAAGCTTAAAAACCTGTCTAAGTAAAAGCAAAGGCATACAATTTACTAGGTAATTTTCGTCTCACCTATTAGGGTATCAATTTACGAAGGTGAGTTCTACTTAAAAGCAAGACCCTTCAGCGCTGCAGGAGTCGTTAGAGGCATGCTTTACAAAGCTTAATGAGCTCGGAAAAAAATAATTTTCCCTGCAAGTGTTGATGAGTTCTGTCATAGTAATGCATGCGGTAGCACACCGCAGCACCGGGTGATGATGCGCAGACGGCTGCTTACAATTTATATATTAATGCCTGTTTTATGCCCCTCCACGTGATATCTCCTTAATTATTTATGACAGGGACTACCGTACTGGACGAATTTGCCACTCGTATTAATTTGGAAGCGACAGACGCCTTTAATTTGTCAAAATAATGTCACTTAGATTAATTAGAATCACTGGGAACATTTGGTGTTTGTCAACGAATGTATAAACATTTAATTTATTAATCTGTTGAGTAAACTGAGAACCTGTTTATTTGGAATATAAGCTAAAACGGAAAACATGTCGAAATTACTTGCATTAATGACGGATTAGTTTAAATTCATAAACAATTTTTAAAAATTATATTTTACAAATTTAAAATCAAATAGTTGTATGTTACAGTCAGTTAAAACATGTCTTTAGATGTGTACGTTACGACAAACAAAAAAAAAAGAAAACATTTTTTTCAAAAACAATTCCTAAAGGTTTTTTCAAAAGTTGAAGGAAATTTGCAAATGAAAACTTTCTTTAAAGTTAAAAACTTTTTTTTGACTATTGAAACCCCTAACTCCGACACCATTGACTAATGTTTCTCCGAAGATAACTGCACTATTTGAAATCTATATCCTCAGTATTTCTTGAATAATTGCTAGCAATCTTTGATTCACTTCCAGTCAAAGGCTCATAGGAATAATTTTAGAATTTTATTCTTGCTTTTTTGTTTTGACTAGAAAATCATCCCCGCAATGTGGAAATATCGCTTAGACCCCTTTTATGCACGCGTTTTTCTCCTCTCAACGCGGAGTTGACAAAAACGCCGCGTTTCAAGATACCCTGAATAGAGTTACTATGTTTATGCATTTTACGCTCGTTTATTTGCTCTCGCGTTTTCAATTCTGTCGCGATGGCTTTACAGAACGCTTGGCGACACGCGTTCCGAAAAAGCACGAAAGTATATCGGCGTTTTTATGCAAAGCGCTCTTTGTCGCAAGTCCAGTGGCTCTGTCTGTCAAGAATAGTTTTAGCACAGTTTGTTTTAGTTTTAGTTTAGCTATTGATCAAGCGGGACATGGATGCAATGGACGCAATTGAATTCTATTTCTATTAATTGGATGTACTGCCCATCGCCTCTTACGTTTTCTATTACATATTTTTTTATAGCACAAATACAATATACACGGATCCATTTTCATGTACTTCACTGACTACTGTGTGGCATGAAACTGGCGACAACTGATAGAATACGCGTGCATAAAATGGAGCAGAAATATGCCGCGTTTTTCTCAATTTCGCGTTGAGAGGAGAAAAACGCGTGCATAAAAGAGGTCTAAGACTCAAGAATAGAGTTACTACGTTTATGCATTTTACGCTCGTTTATTTGCTCTCGCGTTTTCAATTCTGTCGCGATGGCTTTACAGAACGCTTGGCGACACGCGTTCCGAAAAAGCACGACAGTATATCGGCGTTTTTATGCAAAGCGCTCTTTGTCGCAAGTCCAGTGGCTCTGTCTGTCAAGAATAGTTTTAGCACAGTTTGTTTTAGTTTTAGTTTAGCTATTGATCAAGCGGGACATGGATGCAATGGACGCAATTGAATTCTATTTCTATTAATTGGATGTACTGCCCATCGCCTCTTACGTTTTCTATTACATATTTTTTTATAGCACAAATACAATATACACGGATCCATTTTCATGTACTTCACTGACTACTGTGTGGCATGAAACTGGCGACAACTGATAGAATACGCGTGCATAAAATGGAGCAGAAATATGCCGCGTTTTTCTCAATTTCGCGTTGAGAGGAGAAAAACGCGTGCATAAAAGAGGTCTTAGGGTACGAACATAATAGTGGCGCGACGAGGCTTCAGACAGAGTCTTACTACGAGGCAAAAGACGTGCGCGACAAGGTGTTCATACTGGCGATGGCGCGTCAACACGCGGGGCGACTTCTGGAATTCAGGGTCAACGCATCAGATTGTTTACGTTTGGAAATAACCCTTATTTACAAAAAAATATTCAGACAGTGAGAACGATATTATTTTGGACAGTTGTGCTTTTTTGAGTATATGAGGATGGACTTAACGACATATAATTATATAAATTAGTGCTCATTTAAACAAAAATTGGACCAATTTTAATAAAATGCCCGTTGAACCCGAGGAACGATTAGACATTTTTGTAAGACATTTGCTCAATCGATTTCTATAACATCTTAAATTTCAAGTAGAAAATATCGCCTCGATAGCACATACAGGGCGTTTCTTATGGAAATTACCATTTCTAATAAATTATAATTTTTTTAATGTCCTGCATAGGTAGCTATACATCTTTATTGCAACCTAGTTGAAATGTGTTTGCTTTTACATATTGGAAAGAGTCTGATATTATGTGCTCTTTATTTCAGAAATAATGAAAATAATAACAATCGTTAACGCAGAAAAGCCGTCTTCGTTCCGTTCTGCAATTTTGATTCCTTATTTATCCTTAATCACATCGAACATGGGATAATTTATTATAAAAATAAATAGCTTAAGGTGCAGTAGTAATAATTATGTAGGCATAGTGGGCATTAATAAAATTATAATTTATTAGAAATTGTTACAAACGCTCTTATATTTCTTAATTTTAGATTTGGGATGCGTAGAAATCGATTAAGCTATTAAACGTTTGCTTACAAAAAAATGCCTGATTCGATTTTGTCATTTTTCACAGTTTTTCAAACACAGTGAAGGTAGATTCATTTCAAGTACTACATAGTAAAAAAAATTGTATCAATAAATATAGTCTAAAATACGAGTTTCAATTTGAAACGCAATGTATACATAAAATATATGAGCAGATTCGATTTGGAAGTATATTATGCTGATTATTTGTTAACATTTTGTTTGATTCCTTGCAAAGTCACGAATAAATGTAAGAAAATAAACATTTGACGCAAAACTGAAAAAGTTAAGAAAATTTATTTGAAATTAAATTTTATACCTATTCATTTGAATTCAAAAGTTACCTAATCTCATAACTTATCTAGAATACACCCATTAGGACGGCATTGGTTCCAAGTAGTAGGTATTTCTTGTATAAATAAAAGATATTAATTGTACCAATACAATGAAATTTATTAAAAGTCGCATCGCCCTATTTTACTAAACTCTACATATTGACATCCGCTCACAAATAAAAAAGTACGAAGATTAAATATTTCTTTTACATACAAATGAAATTTTATACCTATTCATTGAAATTCAAAAGTTACCTAATCTCATAACTTATCTAGAATACATCCATTACAATGATAAGGATGGCATTGGTTCCAAGTAGTAGGTATTTCTTCGTTAAATAAAAGATATTAATTGTACCAATACAATGAAATTTATTAAAAGTCGCGTAAAGACGCGTGAAAAAATAATAGGAAGGCAGATTTGTCTCCTCGAGGCCTCGCCACGACACACGCGTGACTCGTTGCGCCACTATGGACTGCCCAATGCTATTCAATGTATTCAAATCACATAGCGGCAAGTTTTGCCTCTAGACTCTATCTGACACTGAACCCTCGTCGCGTCACTATGTTCGTACCCTTAGACATTGGGCCTAAAAACCTAAAAAATAAAGCCTAAAAAGCATTAAACCTTAAAGCCTAAAAATTTAAAACCTTTTTACCAGTTTTTGATCCAGTAAATTGTTATAGGTACATGTAATACTAGAATATGAATTGTGGTATACTTAAATTGACCTAAAAATTCTGGTGTAGAAGTGTTCTAACTTATTGACCAACGATAAAGATTTCTAGTGACTATTGTGAAAAGTGAAGTTAGAATCCAAAAATGCAATGATAAACAGAACGTTCCATTAAAAAAAATCATTGTTTGGTAGCGCCCAGGTTGAACTAAATAACGGAAAATATTTTTGATAGATATGAAAATTGAATCAATTTTTACCCTAAAATTAATTATAAAGCTGCTATGGAACAATAGAAGTTGACTGCGATAAGCCCTGTATATAATACCTGTTTAAATAAAATATGTCTACTGTAGTAATGTTAGATGTACGAAATTATATACAATTTGATGTAGTTTATACATTTCAGCTATTTTCCCCTGAATGGGTCCGAAATTATAAAAATATAGGTTTTGGTCAAAATTTTCTTATTTTTCATATGCCGTTCCTAAAAAGTTATTTTATCACGATAAAATAGTCGTGTAGATGGTAGGCACACATATATTTCATTTTTTATGTTAAACTTACCGTAAAATTAGCACTCATATTAATTATGCATGCACTTGTCATTTTGCTACATAAGTACAAAAAAAATAAATTTCAATAAATTGTATAATAATGTTTTGGTGCATAAATAATAATGTCCGCTTTCTTCGAATTTAAAAATTGTAGGTACATGAGTAGGTAGACAAAGCCATTCCTGTACCACTTCAAGGTCACCAAAAACTGCGGATGACATGTGTCCATCCGAGCGACCAAAGTGGAATGAGTTCGAGGGTTTGCCGCTCGCAAATTGTAGATGGCGTTGGTGGTGGTTGAAACTTCTAGGTTTTGCCGCTCGCATATTGCAGATGGCGTCCGCAGTTTCTGGTGACCTTGAAGTGATCCAGGAATAGCTTTGTCTGCCTACTTACATGAAAATTAAACACATTTTCAAATTGCCACATGTCATTCGAACTGCTTTATCAGATTATGTGTTTTTGGTTGCTTCATTAGATTTAACTGTTGTGAATTTTCATTCATTTGATCTGGTATGTCAAATTGATAGGATTGATCATTTTTGGTACTTGCTTCTTTTTGTTTTTAATCGAGGGAAAACGCTAAAGCCACTCAAGCTGCTACGGAAATTTGTGCCGTATGTGGTGATGATACGATGAATGAACGAATTGCTCGTCGATGGTTTTCGCGTTTTAAAGGTGATTTCAACCTTAAAGGTATGAATGGTTCCAGACGCCGTATTGAATTTGATGAAGAACAATTGATTTAACTCTTTCACCAAAATTCAAGACATTCAACAAGGGAATTGTCTCAGAAGGGATGTGATCACAAAACAGTAAACCACCTGCATTCGATTGGAGAAGTTCAAGAGTTGGTGCTTGAGTCCCACATGTTTTGAATAAAATCAATGCTTTGCAATTGCTGCTGGTTTGCTCTATCGTTACCAATCAGCTCGTGGTCATAAAGAACGTTTTCTTCATCGTAATGTCACTGATGATGAGAAATGGTGTCTGTACGTGAACTTGAAATAGTGGAAAGAATGGTTAAGCCCCCCCAAAAAAAGCAACTATGCGGACAAGACCAGAACTTCAACCTCGAAAGACAATGTTATGCATTTGGTGGGATTACGAACTATTACCAGAGAGTCAAACCGTCAACGCAGAAGTGTATGTCTAACGATTATGGCGATTCCACGCAGCTATTCAACAAAAAGGACCTGATCGGCGATACGACGTTCTTTTGCAACATGACATTGCACGACCACATATCGCTAATATTACCAAAACGATCATTCGGGAGTTGAATTGGGAAATTCCGCCACACCCGCCTTACTTTCCTGATCTCACGCATTCTGATTTTCACCTCTTCCGCTCTTTGTCAAACTCCTTAAGCTCTGTTTCTTTTACCAACGACAATGAGCTAAGAGCTTTGTTGGATGAGCTTTTCCAGTCAAAACCAGTCAAAACCGGAGGATTTCTACAGAATAGGTATCGAGAAACTTGTTAAACATTGCGAGGTCATAAATAACGATGGAAATTACATCACTGAGTAGCGTATTGATAATTGTAGAGTTAAAACTAAAATATCTTAAATTTGAAAAAAAAATGGACATTACTTATTCCCAACTCAATATTTCGTTTAACCTAATAGATAATTAAATAGATAAAACCGGTAGGTATTAACCTTTTAATAATATGATTATTTTCTCTCGTTGTTTATTATACCTTTTAGGACATAACACAAAAACCAAGACTTACAGCCTAGGAAATTATTTTGAGAAACAGAATATCTTCTCAGGTAAATCACATGTAGTACATACCACTACTATTTTATTATTTCTATCAATCACAATTATTAATACCAATCAATCAATCATAAAAAAATGTATACAGATAAATGTGTTCAACTAGTGTCACCACATTTCATCCAAAGCAGTGAGAGTCCATTAAACTGAATTTATGGAATCTGCATTATCAGCGACCCATAAATAAAAGTCGTGGCAGCCATTGAATCTGCAAATGTGAATTTAACCAGGATATGCACAGCAACTGAATTCCTTTGTTAAAACTGTGCGCATTTCCGTGATATCACTCTCGGGATTAAATTTTAATACCTCCAACGTGTACAAGGGCTTAACATCTTCGCGACGAAACATACTTCAGCTTTCGAGGTACAAGTAATAATGCAGGTGATAAATAGGCGGCCGTTGTGACAACTAATTTAGAACTTTGTTCGTCGCCTCATATGGGGAACTTTGGTTTTAATGTAATATCAGACTAATTAGGTATATTAACATGTGAAAATTATGTGACGTTCTGGTATTTGTACGTTCGATACTGGTAATTATCTTAATTGTCAGAGGAATAGGTGCTATAAGCTAATTCATAAAATATTCATTTTGAAATTGGTGGTCATCTTATACAACATGTATAAGTCAAATCACCCTTAGTCTAGAAATGCACGTCATAGTGTTCTAGTCAAAATATTCTACAATAGAGTCAATAAGGAGGACCAGGGGCAACGAGACGGCTGATCAGTTAGAATAGATTCATCTGTGGAGATCTGAAAGCATTTTCGGCTTTGCTGGCTGCATCTTATCATAATATTCAGCGAAATATGGGGCCCAAATCAAGAAGTTCTTGAAAGTACCATCTAACGAGTTTGAAGCGGAAGTTTAATAATAGTAATAGATTGAAGGAAAACAGGTTTGGTAGAAGATGGTGTGCAGATTCGACTAAGAGAAATAAGGAGTCCACAGTCCACGTAATACTGCTTTTTGCATAATAGGGTTATCAAGAAAATATAAATAAAATTTTCATGAATTAAATAAAAATGCCATTTAGTGCTTTTCAGCATTCCTATGTGCATTCTGCGCAATGAGACCTGTTATAAATTTCTAAATGATATTCTTTAGGATCATCGAAATTTAAAATATCGATGGTTACTGTTTGCAGTACATAAGAAAGCCTCTGCATTGAAAATAATTATTTTGTACTTACTTAAAGTGTATGTACAAAATCAAAAATCATATTTCTCAATTCAATTTACCTAATATTCGTTTTTTTTAAATAGTGTTTAACGTGTTGCGTTAGTTAGACTGTGTTGGGTGCCAGGACACAAAGGCATTTGTGGGAACGAGAAAGCGGATGAACTTGCTAGGAAGGGATCTGAGACAGAGTTCCTGGGTCCGGAGCCCTTCTGCGGTACATCTCCCAGTGTGGTCAGGCGAGCTCTGGGCAAATAGCCGAGACAGAACATAGGAAATGATGGACTTCAAGGTTAGGACATAGTCATTTTAAGGAGCTCATGGAGTATCCTTTTCAGGAAAGAGCAAATGAGTTGCTGAGCTTGAATAAAATCCGGCTCAGGAGAGTGACCAGACTCATAACGGGACGCTGTCACTTTAGGAAACATCTACATAAGCTAAAGCTTGTAGACAGTCTGGTCTGCCGAAGATGTGACTCGGTGGATGAAACTTCTGTGCTTATCCTAGGCGAGTGCCCGGGATTTGCACGTAGTAGAATGGTGCTCGTGGGGAGACCCTATTTGGAACCCAAGGTGCTGAGAGAAGTGTCAGCAAAGAAGCTTTTGGACTTTGTTGAAATGACAAAACTAGTTTCATCGTAGGACTAAGTAGGACGCACAATAGGCTTAATTAGGCCGCGATGCCATGGGGACTTATCAGGACCAACCACTAGGAAAGGAAAAAGGAGAACATGCTGCGTTTATGTGTTTACCTATTTTTTAATGAGATATGCGTTTATTTTTTACATTTGCTTTTTGAGTAGTTTAATAACTTTTTAAATATTGCAATTTCAAACATTATAAGAGTATTTAATTTGCTGAAATTAAGTTTTCAATGATTTAGGATTGTCTTTATTAGGAAGTTAAAATTGGGGTCATGATTGTTCAATAATTTATTTTTAATATGCTCATAAAATCAGTTATTATTGCTTACACTAGAATCCGCATGCAGTATGTAACTAAAAGATTTAAGTCTCACTATATATAAAATTTCCCATTTGGTAAATTGGTAATTATGATGCGCTGACATAAATGATTAGCTTTCTCGGGAATAGCGATTCTAAAAATGTACATGTAAAGGGACGCGTTTAAAAAAGTAATATCTACGTAAATATATGTAATTTTAAACAATAACTTTATCTGAACTGATTTGCATGACCAAATTTAACATGCAGTATCTATGCTTCCCATATTATAACTATTTAATCAAACTTTAAAAAACATAGAACATCACTTAATAATACATTAATGATAAGAACAAAGGTTATATTAATATTTTATCATATCATTGATCTTAACACACCACGGTATATGAATATTCGTTGAACTGTGTCATCAGTTTATTTGTAGTATATGAAGATCTTCACAGTTAAAGTTCCAGTTTACTTAATAGATAATTGAAACGAAATACAGACAGAAACCCAGTTTAATATTTAGCCAATTCATTTTACATTCTGTTTTTGAAGTATACCATTTTATTTATTTATACCATACAGTTCATGCAATACATGATCAACTGAATTAAAAAAATAAATAAATAAAAATGTATTCATAATTTATTGAAATGCTGACTTTAATTTATTATTTGAAGCAAATCAATGTAATTAGCGTTATTAATAATTAATTTGCGTTGAAAAGGAATCAAATAGATACTAAAAAAAATATTCTTAGTCGTAATAGAAACAATAGATTATACGTTGCTTAATAGCCTTCAATGGTCCTACTTCTGTGTTTTTGATTGCAATTCGTTAATTATTTGTATTTTGTGACATTTTTTAAGACTAGAACAGAATAGTCCTAAAACATTCACAAATGAATAATTGCAATATATGAGGAAGAAACTTCATCAAATTTTTAGGTAAAATATTGTTCAAGGCAGCTTCGGTGAGGTCGTGAATCCTTTGGAAGTGACCCAAGAATTGGGCCTTTCGAAGTAAGTAACCCTGATGTTTGTAGAAAAATGAAAACAATGGTTTCTAGAGATTATTTCTAAAGCATCATATAGGTATAGGGTGTTTCATGGTGAACTAACTGTACATAACGTAATAGTAAAGTGGAACAACAATATATATAAAGCAGAATTGAAATTTCACTAAAACTTGTCTTTGCTTTAACTTTCAAACCGATTATGGATATTAATTTATTTTTGATATGATACCATACACCATCGATGGCCAATAGACTCCAGAAGCCAGAATTGCAAAATTACAAGACCACACCGAAAAGTTCGCCCCATATACTTCTACTATTTCGTATATAGCATACTGAAAGTACTATGCTCGTTAGAAAAATCGTGCCCATACACGAATACATATATACATGAATACAATCTTTCCCAGTTGTAGTCCTTGGATTTTTGAGGCTTAGGAGCCTGTGGGTATACTCGTATGGTGTATACCAAAAATAAATTAATTGTTATAAATGGTACAAAAGCCGTAGCCAAGTTTTAGCAAAAATTCAGAAACCATCTTGTGTATCCACAAATTTTGACAAAGGGTTCTTGTAAACTCTAAACCAAGCAGTGGAAACCTAATAAACCATGCATAAGTAAAGCGATTGATGGTTCAGGAAAGTTGATTCCAAAATTATGGACTCGCGAACAAAAACTGAGTAGCTAACAAATTTCTGAGTATCATTTGAAATCTTTGGATGTAGACCCTATTTTTTCTCGGAGGTGGTAAAAGACGATGAGACTTGGGTACATCACTGAGATCCAGAAAAATGAAAGAACTTGAAATGAGTTCGTAAAGGTTCTCCATCTCAAAAGGTCGGCATATAGCGTTCAACTGAAAAGCTCAAGGCTTCCGTCTTTTGAGATTAAGCTGAAGTTATTATTATTAAACATAATTATTCCGAATGATAATACTAAATAACAATATCTCATTTGCGGTCACACGTTAAAGAAATTACGTACAGGTAAATAGAAGGTTTTAGCTTGCACAATAATGTTTTCCTTCTTCAAGCACAGTCCGTACGATATTTGTTAAGATAGAATTCCAAGAAAACCTCTTCGTCACTTTCTTGGAATTAGCTGCATTGGACACCCGCAGAAACACATTGACGACATGGCGTTCATCATAGCTACGCGGCGTCGTGCGTAACTTTTCCATTCGTGCGTAAAATGCTTTTTACAACACTTATTACGTAATATACTATTAATATTCTGAAAATAACGCGGAAAATTTCAAGGCACGCCTCTGCTGTGGTAAATTGTTACAGTAGTTCCGATAACAGAACTTTATTGGCTCATTCTTTTCTTGGAATTATGTTTTAACAAATAATGTACGCAGTGTACACAAATCATTCTGATTTCTTTCTATTCAAAAATTTTAAAATGTTCCTCGCCAGACTTTACAGATGATAACTAATTGAATGAAAATATTGATTCTATGTTTGCAGAAATATGGCGTTGACATTAAAGAAGATTATATTAAATAAATCTTTAATTTACTGTTCTGTCTTTGCTATAATAACCTGGTTTGTTATTTATTCATTTTCAGCTATTCGTTTCCCTTTCGGACATAAATAAAATAATTATACTGAAAGAGCCAATAATTTTAGAAGAAATAATATTAAGTAAACGTATTTATATTCTAAAATTAAAATTTTAAAATTACCTATGAGAATACACCTATTTATAGAGACGTTTCAATTAAAAGGTTCTTAACTGGAAGTTCTTATCTTTCCCAAATACACTGGCATGCTTTCCCTTCATCGCCCGAGTAGAAAATATCCGAGACAGATAAAGACGAAGATAAAAAGTCTGGAAAATTAGTGTAGCCGGCCTTTAATGAAGTTCTGCAAAACATAGACTGTTTCTTTTATTTTAGAACATGGTATTTATTTTTCAATAATTAAATTTTCCGGTCCAAATAACTAATTTAAGTAGGGATTAGTTTTTGTAGATTGTTCTAGAAACTTGTAGTCCACCACATTTATTCCATATATTTTTTATTTTAATACGTCATACATCAGAAATTACAGGGTGAGTAATTCATGGAATAAATAAAATTACACAAAAAATAATTGTTATAAAAAAAATTAATTTACAAAAATATATATATATAGGTACATGTACAAAATGTACATAGGTACATAAATGTAAAGACATAGCATTATAAAAGAAATACATTTCTTGTTACACCGATGCTAATGTTAAAATATGTACAGGGTGATTCAGAACTTATCCAAAAAACAATTTTTGATGTACAGCCAACAAAAAAGAGTTTTAATAGCGGTTCCCCCCGCGGTTGTCGCAGTTCGCTATATGGAACTGTGGCATGGCAATAAATTGTACAATTTATTAGTTAAATTTAAGGCCGCCAATAAAAATCTATCAGTTGCACTTATGTTTATGCTATTCTTTAAATATTGAAAATAAAAACGTGTCAAAATTATAGACCATATCTAAAGTTGAATATCCTACAAAATCACCAAAATTTAGCAGTAAATTGGGGAACCAAAACTATTGTATCCATATATTGGTCAAATTATTAAAGTTGGGGACTTGAAACAATTTATATATCACATGTACCAGTACAAATCAACCTTATTGTGGGTCAATTTATAGGATCAAAAACTAGCACTTTTAAACAAATTTTAGAAAAAAAAACTTCAAAGTTATATATATTATAAATTAATAATCATTTAGGAGCACGTCCCAATAGTATACGTATACAGGGTGATTTAACCACGTATTCGGAAAGCTTAATAAAGACAGAAAATCGAAAAAAAAATTTTTACTCGACTCTTATCAAGTAAATAAAGGAGCATGCTGCATTTTATTATAAATAATTTTAACAATTGTATTAACTTAGTGCAGAACGTTTTAACAAGCCTGACTTCTCGAAGTAAACTTTCGTTAAAAGAAAATAAATAAAGCAGAGGTAGTTGCCTGTTTGTAGGCACAACGTATTTTATCAAATAAAAAAGTCGGCACACTACTAAATACCCAAATATACAAAATACACTACACACGGTTACAAACCCATTAACAATTTAAAGCGTTTATTCAAATCTGCCACCCTCCATATCTCCCGCATTTTTCCCGCAAAGGAGTTAACATAACACATTTTCAAAAAGTTCAAGCTTTAGAAGCAGCTGATTTCCCCAATCGTCTTGAATTTTGCAATTGTTTCCGTACAGCAGAACTTTATTAACAAAGTGCTCTGGACGGATGAATGCTGTTTTATTTGTGCTGGCATTTTAAACAGGTAAAAAATATAAGTATTGCTTTCTCAAAAACAATAAGTGCCTACCTAGGTTACACCAAAGTTTAGATTTACACTAAAGTTTACATTTATTATGTAAACTTTGGTTATACGCAACTGCATATTTAATAATAAATTGAAATACTATTACTGTGTATTATTTAACATAATAAATTATAAAACGTGAAAACGTTAATAATATTAAAAATGATAAATTGTAATAACCGTACATTGGAAAACAATCATCCGTATTCATTACATTGTTTGCAGCCGTGGCACTCTGTTGGCCACGGCACCAAAAGTGGGTCATTGACCTAGATACAGGTTAACCTATGTCGGAAACACGTACCGAGTTGTTTACTTGTCTCCGTCCGATTGTTTTTTATCTTCTATTACTTACAGTCAGTATTTAAATACTACATACATTTCACCCTCTCTTTATAATTTATCTAGTGAGTGTTGGTTTTTTATGTCATTATTTTTGTAATGAAATTTAAATTACCTTAACTCTTGGAGTTTTGTAACTTCAATATTAAATTTTATTTAAAGTGAAACAGAGCTAATTTCTTTGCAGCCATAATAGTCACATTTGGTCAGATGAAAACCCGCACACTACTCGTCGGTTTAGCTTTCAGAGGAGATTCGGTGTCGATGTATTATGGGCAGGAGTATATGGCGATCGTTTAATGGGCCGCATTTTCTACCTGAACATCTGAATGGGCCGCGTTACTTTCAATTTTTAGTAGAATTGTTTGAAAACCTTCCCCTTCAGATGCTACGGGGTATGTGGTATATGCACGACGAGATCCGGCCCATTTTGCTCGCGATGTCCGTTTATTTTTAGACGATCAATGTCCCAATCGGTGGATAGGGAGATGAGGGCCCATAATCCTTTGGACTTTTGTATATGGGGTTATATGAAATCTGTCGTGTATCACACCGAGGTAGAGAATGTAGAGCAGTTGCGGAATCGTATCGAAGATGCCGCTGAAGAAATACGTAACAACCCTGGTTTATTCCATCGCATTCGCCGCTCTTCTATCTAACGTGTACACTTGTGCATAGACGGTAACGGTAATGTATTTGAACATTTGCTTACAGCAAAAAATTAACAGTATGATGTTAATAAAAACTGATTTTTGGCAAGGCATGCTCAGACCTCCTCGAGGTTCTTGCTGGGCAACAATAACAATTTAATGTGTTGATTGCATAATTATAAAAAATAATAGCATTTTAAATTATTATTTGCTGACGTGAGCAAACCGTTTATTTATTGTCTTTATATGAAAGAAAATATATAAATATGGCAACGTTGCATCTAGGGCGCGTTGTTCATATCGTAGCCGTGCTCAAATTCTGAATAACCGACGACGTTAGCCGGTTAGTAACAGCCTGAAAAGGGGGTTAAATAATGATTTGAAAATATTTTTTTTCTGCTTAAATATGCATTTAATTTTTTTTTAATCACGCCATCGTATTATACTCATTTTTCTCTATCTGCTCTTAAAATTAATGACATTATGACTGAATCACCCTGTATATATGTAGTATATTGTGAATATCTTATATAAAAAGTATTTCATAACTAATGCGAATTCTGTATGTCATAAAATCTGTAGCACTAGTGAGAAACAGTTCATGTTACAACAGTGTTTCCACTCTTTAATTTTTTATCAAAAAGGAAGGCAGATGCTCGATTCTGTCGATTTTTCATTTGATCAAAGCCTTCTTTGACGTAAAACCTTCGCCCCTAATGTTAACCCTCTCTTAGAGATAACAGCCCTTTAATTCTTTTAAACATCAAGCGATATCGAGTGACACCTCATTTCGAAGGGTATAAAATTACCTTTTAACAATGTAGAAAAAAATTATTTTGAACGTTGAAGTCGTCTAAAATACTTCAAAATAAATATTTAGAATTATTTATCTATAACTACCTACGAATTATAAATATTGTTTCTCATTCAAAAAATATCAAGCTAACATTACAGATTGTAATACTTCGCACTACAAAAAAAAAATATCTTGAAAAAAAAATTGTTTGCGTTGTGTTTATCTGGCATATATTTCTAGGATGCAACAACAACCTTTACATTGTGACTATTTAATCACAATTGTGAAAGTGTTACCTTGTAATTTGTAGTTTTTTCACATTTTGTGATAATATTGGATACAACTTGCGGCCTAATTGATCTACTTGTAATTTATTTTTCTGTTGAATTAAGTTTATTTTCTTCCGTTTATTCAAATGAAAAAATTGTATAATTCAGTGAATTTACCTTTAATTACATCAACAGCCAATATTTTACAAGTTGCGTCAAACATCCTCAAATATATTTGGAAGAATTTTTTTCAAACCTTAACAACCTGTGTATTAAAATGTTATAAAGGGTGTAACTAAATAAGTGTAAAACATTTAAGGGGGTGATTCCTCATCGAAAAAAAGATAGGATCTTTCATATAAAGAAACTTCATTGGAGCATCCCTTGTTAAGATACAGCCCCTTAAAGGGGGTACATAAAATTTGTTTAACAATTTTTTTCACAAGCACTAAACAAGTTACAATATTGAAATTAACCTGACATTTTCTACTACCAAAAAGACACTTAGCCAGTAATTTATTTGGTTTACCCCATGGTTGTAAGGGGTGGAAAACGCAACCCCTAAAATTTATTTCCAACGTAACTTTTTGTCTTATTATTTGTTTACCATTTAAAAATTTATTTCCGATAGCCTGTTTCATTCTAAAAAAAAATGTCTCTTGAATTTTTTGCCCAAATTAAACCAGTTCGCAGCAAAAAATTATTTTACGAACAAGATACATATCGCCATAAAACGAAAATACGAAACTAATTTATCTAGTAGGCCGCTATTAGCGATACTGACAATTAAATTGGAATCAAGCTGTCAGTTTGTAAATTTTTGAAATTGAAGTAATACTAATTGTGTATTGTTCTGTTCTTAATTTGTTACTTTAATAATTCACTTGTTATTAAAATGGCATACACAAATGAGGAAATGGCTGATATGCATTACGTTTACGGTCTGTCGCAGGGGAATGGGTTAGAAGCTTCTACAAGATATGCTGAAATGTATCCTCAACGGCAGCATCCTTCACATAGAATATTTGTCTGACTTCATCAACGATTACGTGAATATGGTTCATTCAACAAAAGAACGCAGGATTGTGGTCGCCATCGAGAAGTAAGAACACCACAGCTTGAGGCAGCAGTACTTAATTTGATAGAAGAACAACCTACTACCAGTACTAGAAAGATTGCTTTCCAGCTAAATGTTGATCATATGACGGTATTTCGAATTTTAAAGGAACATCTCTTATACCCTTACCATCTGCAACGAGTACAGGCACTGTTACCGCGAGACTTTCCGAACCGTCTTGAATTTTGCAATTGGATGCTGGAAATGATTAGAAGAAATCGTGACTTTCTGAAGACGATCGAATTCACAGACGAATGTAGTTTTTCTCGGGACAAGATTATTAATTTTCATAATTACCACATATGGGCTGATGAAAACCCTCACGCTATTGTCGAAACTAACCATCAAGAACAGTTTTCTCTTAACGTGTGGGTCGGAGTTATTGGGGATTATTTAATTGGGCCTCATTTTCTACCTCCTCGATTAAATGGTGAGGCATACGTTCAATTTTTAAGAGAAGTGCATCCCGTACTGCTGGAGGAAGTTCCTTTGGGCGTCAGAAGGGATATGGTTTTTATGCATGATGGGGCTCCCGCCCATTTTAGTCAAGTAGCACGTCAGCATTTAACTGAAACATATGCAAATCAGTGGATAGGTCGAGGAGGACCACAGAATTGGCCCGCTCGATCCCCGGATCTCAATCCTCTGGATTTGTCTACTTGGGGCCATTTGCAGCATTTGGTTTATCGTACTCCTGTTCGCGATGTAGAGGACTTAAGAAACCGCATTATCGATGCGTGCAGGGTAATTAGAGAGACTCCAGGAATATTTGAGCGAATACGTGGCTCAATGCGCCGACGTCTAGACGCATGCGTAATGTCTGAAGGTAGACATATTGAACATTTACTATGATTTCTACATGTTGTATGTTTTG
This sequence comes from Anoplophora glabripennis, assembly GCF_000390285.2. Taxonomy (NCBI): domain Eukaryota; kingdom Metazoa; phylum Arthropoda; class Insecta; order Coleoptera; family Cerambycidae; genus Anoplophora; species Anoplophora glabripennis. Next base: position 1,041,187 of record NW_019416234.1, on the reverse strand, counting down.
TTATTATTAAATTAGTTTTGATTATTCCCCTTTAATCATTTAATGCAGGTAGTAACTACAAAATAACAGTAAATCCAGTCCGCATTTATGACGATGTATCTCTGTAGTTGTTCGTAAAATAATTTTTTACTGCGAACTGGTTTAATTTGGGCAAAAAATTCAAGAGACATTTTTTTTTAGAATGAAACAGGCTATCGGAAATAATTTTTTAAATGGTAAAAAAATAATAAGACAAAAAATTACGTTGGAAATAAATTTTAGGGGTTGCGTTTTCCACCCCTTACTACCATGGGGTAAACCAAATAAATTACTGGCTAAGTGTCTTTTTGGTAGTAGAAAATGTCAGGTTAATTTCAATATTGTAACTTGTTTAGTGCTTGTGAAAAAAATTGTTAAACAAATTTTATGTACCCCCTTTAAGGGGCTGTATCTTAACAAGGGATGCTCCAATGAAGTTTCTTTATATGAAAGATCCTATCTTTTTTTCGATGAGGAATCACCCCCTTAAATGTTTTACACTTATTTAGTTACACCTTGTATATTGGCCTATTAAAGATTTTGGGTTTGAATACCTAAAACGATACAGGGAACCGAGTTTTCAAGTTACGAGACATAAAGATTGACTGCATATTCCTAATATAATTTTCCTTATGGAAGGTATGTCTACGAAGTCATATCGTTGACAATGAATGAAGATTGAATAGTTAACTTCTGCTACTCAAGTCATAAATTGTGGTGATGTGTTTTTTCATTATATTCGGGATCTTTGATAAATCTCTATGAAATAGAAGGGTTTGAGGAATGAGGAAAACATAAAGTGCATCATTTGACAAATAAAATGTAAGTAAATTAAAATATAGATTATTCTATAAAAAATGTATCACTTTCTTGTCTTTGTAACTGAAATATAAACACAAACAAAAAAAGGGGAATTGTTAATTTTTTCTGTTAAGTATTTATTTAATCTCCAATTTATATCCAATCCCCTCCAATTCCCCCCACGATATTATACACTTACGCCAAAGTTGCTTCGAGTCAGAAACACTGCTGCAACGCCTCTTTAGGTATAGTTTTGAGCACGATATCCTTTTGAGTTTGGGAAATTGAGTTTCGCCAAGATCTGTTAGATAAGCAAAGCGTTATGCGCCGTTGCATTGTCGTAGTGCAAAAGCCACGAGTTGTTTTCCGAGTTATTGTCGTTTTCTCCAAATTGCGGAAAACTTCTAGGTAGTACTCCTCGTTAACTGTACGACCGAGCAGTAAAAATTCGTGATGAACTATTCCATTATAGTCGAATGGTTAGAAGGACCTTCACATTTGACCAGATCTCTCCTCATCTTCGATGCCTTCTTGGTCTTTCTGAAAACATTTGAACCATTGATAAACGCCTGACTGTGACATAGAATCGTCGCCAAAGGCTTTCTTTAGCATTTTGAATGATTCTCTGCATTTAATTTCGTTTTTAACACAAAATTTAAGACAAACTCTTTAATCCGACATTTTTCCACACCAAAAATTTCCAAAAATACTCATTCATTCGATCGCTAAACACAAACTAAGCATGGCAGTTGCCTAAAAATCGATAGGTAAGTCACTGACAGTGTTACCAATACACGAACAAAGAGTCAACTCGATAGACAAGATACAACCGCGCAATTTGACAATTCCCGTTACTTTTTTACCAAACCTCACATATTGGACCGTACCTTTAAAAAACCGATATTCCCTTATATTTATTTACTTTCCATTTATTGTTAATATCCAACAATATTCTACTTACACGTAGAAAAACGTTACCAATAACTTCCCTATTTCGATGCCTATTTTTTAAAATTAATGTTAACTATGACTGATGTACGAGAACCGTTTAAGTAAAGGAAATTTTATATTTAAGATGAAAACGAATATTTAATTAAAATGCGATGTAATGTGAAGTTTGTAAATATTTATGTGATTATCTTAATAAGAACAATGACAAACATATATAATTTCTAGAAATATATTCAGTAACTGATTCAATGATCCCTCTCACTGAAGAGAATAACGTAAATTTGACTTTATACAGGGTGTATATAAATGGAGGGGCACAAATGATACCAGAGATTCCTTGCGTCACATAATGAAAAAGATACAGGGTGTCAAAGTGAAAAATAATAAATAGTTTTTCCTTAATAATTTCTATAATTTTAGTCATAACCGTTTCAAATTTTCAACAGAGATGTTTTTTACTGATGGGAAAAATAATATAATAATGATTTTTGAGTGTCGAGTACGAGGCGCCCTCTGCACGCAACGTTATATATTGAATATGTAGTCACTTTTTTGCCAACCCCCGTATACAACTTTTAGTAACAAAATATGAAATATTGGACTTTTTTGAACAAAAATGGTATACTTATTGAAAATGGCTAAAGCCAACCGTTGAGGAGATATTTTTAATTTCATAAATTAGTGTTACGGATTTATACCTCCACGAATACCAAGGTTCGAGTTGATTAAATAAGAAAATCGAGTCATCGATCAAATGTCATACTCGTAAATTGCAATTTTGAAGTATTAGTTTAAAGTGTTAATTGATTTTAGTCACTATTTACCTGCGTCCTAGATATTAAATAGTTTGGGAATTGAATAAAATAACAAAGTATGTATACTAATGACGCTATGTAGCAAGTATTTTTTGAATGTTACAAGAACTGTGCTGCTGTTGTACGACTTTATCATGCCAGATATCCCAATCGTCGTGTTCCTGCTAGAAAAACTTTTACAGCGGTAGAAAGAAGACTTCGAGGAAACGGACACATTCAACCTCGTCCTGAAGGTACTTGCAAAAGACGTCTTATTCGCGATGTGAAACTTGAAGAAGTTGTCCTTAGCAGTTTACAAGATCAAAATTCTGAAACTAGTACCAGAAAATCGGCGACACAGTATAACGTTTCACATACTACGATTAGGAAAATTGCAAATGATAATCTTTTATACCCCTACCATCTGCAACCTGTGCAGGAATTGACTGCTGCGGTTGTACCTATCAGGATAGTTTTTTGTCAATGGTATATCAACAATTGAAGGGAAAACAGAAATATTTTATCCAGTATTTTGTTTGGTGATGGTGATGGACTCATGGTCTGACGAAAATCCTCACCAAGTTTGTACATCCAAATTTCAACAGAATTTTAGTTTAAATGTATGGACAGGATTCATAGGAGATTATCTTATTGGTCCGTTTATTCTTCCCCTTAAAAAATCTTTTTTTTATTGTCAGCCAATTGACTTCATATCAAGGTTGAAATTATATGAAAAAGTGACATTTAGACAGACATTTCAATAAAAATGGAGGTTTACGATGCTGTAAAAAACAAATTGATTGAAATTTGTCAAGGGTTTGAAATGATGTCAAGTAACCTTGAAAACTTTAAAAGTTGGTATGCATTAAAGCAGAAATTGATATAAAACTGCAGATCAAGGTTGACAAATGTCAAGAATTGTAACGGAAATCGAAAACCTTTACGTTACGAAACTTGAAACCAATTTTATCAAGAATTCTTGTTGCTCCAGCTAGGGCAGCACAAGTAATTTATTCCTTTACATAACCTGTGTATCCTTAGAAATGAAAATTTGGATGATTATAATTGTAAGTATAGCATTACTTCGATTTAACAAAAGTAAACTGTTAGTGAGTGTTACTTCATTTTTCTATATGCATACACACATGGGACGAATTAGAGATATTTACAACATGCCTAATTTTATTGAAATAATTCGTAAAAACAATCAAATACAATAAAAAATGCTGAAGATAAAAGTAAAAATGTCGATGTTTTTAAATTTAGTACAACTTATTATAAAAACTGTTTAATCTGTTGTTTCTACAACAAAGGTTAATTCGAGGAAAACAGTTAAAGGACACCCTTTGCAGTTCTTAAGGGCTATTTCTTAAAACATTTATGGCATTTTGGATATGCCCCGACAACTCTTCTTTACTGTTAGATATGGAAGCATGCACTGTTGTTTTCAGAGTGCTCCGAAGATAATAATTGCAAGATGTTAAATCTGGTGAATGTACAGACTAGTTAACAGGAACATTATCCTCTGTACCGATCTATCGTCGAGAGAATCTTTGGTTCAGATACCGCCAGACACTTTCACTTTCCTGTGAGTGAAATGTGGTGGGCTGCCATCATGAATAAACCACATGTTAGATCTGAGTAATAACCGAACATCTTCCAATAACTCGGGTTTTCTAAATAAAATTCCCAACTCAGTCTACTGAGCAAAATAACAGGGGATAATGCTATCCTAAACCAAACATTGATGCGAAATTCATGTTTATAATGTTTCACATTGACAGCATGTGGATTTTCTTGAGCATACACATGTTCATTGTGATTATTTATTATTATTCCGCTTCTAGTAAAACAGAATTGGCAGGTACAATGATTTTAAGATCAAACTGAAATTACAGTCAACCTACAAAATCAGAGCCTACTAGTACTTTGTTATGTATTGTAGTATGGGTGGCAAGATAATATATAGGTACATTTAAAAAATATTTTTTTGTACCCAAACCGCTCATTTAATCTAAATTCTACAAGGATCCCAAAAACTTCCAAATGATATCACCTATGAGATAAAAAATTGTTGTCATTATTGCCCGATAGAGGAAAAAGTTGCATGTATTCGAGTTATTTACCAAATTCAAAAAATTTTCACGAACTTTGACACCACCTAACGGCCAAACGAAGCGATTTCGGATATAGGTGAATTAGCCTAAATCTGCCTATTTTGAGTCCACGAATATGTAGTCTTCTGTTGTACACGTTATTCTAGAACACCCTGAATATGGACATTTTATAGTTGTAATATAAATTTGATTAAAACGCACATATAATAGAAGTACCCCCCATTTACCATGGTCAATCCGATTCGATGGAAATGTTTAAAAAAAACCTCTTCATCTTTTATTCAATTAGAGTTTATTTTGCAGAAATATCACTGGCGCTCTTCCATCCTGTCCCAAAATTACCCCTATAAACCCCGATTCCCAATGAATGCAATATGCGGTGGTGCGTTGAAAGCATCAATCCAGCCCGCGGAACGCCACATCTCGCCAGAGATGAGCGCGCATGTTCTCCAGCTTGCGCGACCAATCTGCTTCAGAGTCATCATCGCACTACCGTACTCATCATCCTCCGAAGAATGTGCTGTGTCCCATGAACAAATCGCGTGAAAGTTTTAAAAGTTCCTGAGGCATCGCGTCGATAAATCCCAATTAGAAATCTGCTCAATTTTAATTAGTTCTGTGCGGTGCGGCTTAAAACTGGGCTGTGGTGATAAAATGGTAGACCTTGTTAATAGAGTTTTAATTGGAGCCGTCTTAATTGCTTCTGGTTGTCTTAGGAGGAACGATGCTTACGAACTACGGGACCGGGGAAAAGGTTCAATTAGTTTATAATGCATGAGTTGTTCTTAATTTCAATTTTGCACCATTAAACAGTACCTTCCAAAAGATCCTCGACAAGCAAAAAACATCTGTTATATATATCTTTGACAAAATTCAATTCGAAAATGATTATACGGGCAACTTTTTTATTGCTGTATAATCAAAAGTGCAATATTTAAAACGAGCTTTTTTATAACGTTTGTATTAGGTACCTATATAAATAATAAATAAAAAATAAAAAAATATTAAAATTACTTTTAGTACCGGAAATAAATGCAGTAGAAGTTTCTTTCAAAAAAAACATTTGAAACTGGAGTTTATCTTTAGACATTATTTATACAAATTAAAACATTAAGCGGCCACACAAATAAAGCACTTGTTTTATACAAATCCGTGATATTTCAATGTATACGCAATATCGAAAATTTTATACTTAAGTACACGACAATTGCGCTTAATTTAAAAGTTCCTCACGATAAGTTACCAAAAATAATATGACTGAAATTTTGTTTACGGGGGTTATCAGATATCTATGCTCTCTTCAATGAAAATAATGCCATCAACGTAGCACTTCTGGTTATACCGGAAGTAGCTGTCAACTTCGTTATTTTAAATGTGGAACACCGTATACAGGCTGTTACAAATTCGCTTGTCACTACAGGGATCTCGGAAACGGTAACAGATATAAAGTAGGTTAAATGGGGGCAAAATTACATAATCAGGGGACCAACATTATGCCTCTAAAAAATAAGGCTAACATGATTAGTTTTCGAAATATTTGAAAATAAAACGAAATTTTGGAAATCCGTTTTTGTTTCATTTCAGCTTTGTTTGAGGTGGTATTGAAAAAAGAAGAACAGTTTCTCATAGTAACTGTTTGCTCTTTATCAAATGGCATAATCAAGTTTTATATGTAACGTTTCGTCTTTCCAGGACCATCATCAACTTCATTTTTTAAATACTACCCTCGGAATTTTATTACATTTTTTGCAAGCTTTCATGACCCCTAAAAATACTGTACTGCCGAACCAAATTCTAACGTTTTGTCTCGAAAAATTCATCTTCAATTTATTCGATCCAGATTTATCTAAATTTTTTATTTAGATTTCTATGAATATTGAATTATCGTACATTCTAACTATCGTTAGACTCCGTGAAATCCACCTAGTTATTTAAACTACATATTACCATCACACGTTACAATAAAACATTATTAAAGTTTTAATCTCCATCACCTGGTCATACATAATTCGATAAGTTGTTGCGTCAAAATTAAAACATTATTACAATTTTAATTTCATTATGACAAATCAATTCTTAAAAATTCATATGAACAACCAAAATAAATATTATATTTTAAAAAATTACAGTAAATGTTCAAAAACGTTTCCGTTTTGGTAAATGTTGAAAATGAAGATAAGCGGAATTTATTATACCTGTAACAGCAACTGTGAAAGAGCATGTCAGATGTATTTATGAATATACTGAAAAAAATTAGATAGAAATTTTGAGTACTCGAGAAAAATATAAATAACTATGAGCATGAGATTAATAATGTTTTATGTGATGGTAATTGTTTAAATAACTAGGTTGATTTCACGGGGTCTAAAAACACTTAGAGTAGAGATATCTAAAAAAAATAAATAATTTGGAACGAATACATTATAGATGAATTTTTCGAGACAAAAGGCAGTACAATATTGGTGGCCATGAAGGCTTGCAAAAAATGTAATCAAATTGGGTCGTATTTAAAAAAAATGAAGTTGATAATGGTCCTGGAGAGACGAAACGTTACATATACGTTGATTATACCATTCGATAGGGGGCAAAAAGTTGCCATGAGAAAGTGTTCTTCTTTTTTCAATATCACCTCAAACCGGGCTGATATGAAACAAAAACGGAATTCCAAAATATCGTTTTCTTTTTAAAATATTTTGAAAACTAATCATGTCTCCTGATTACGCAACTTTGCCCACATTTAAGCTACTTCGTATCTCTTACCGATTCCGAGATCCCCGTAGTAAGAAGCGAATTTGTATCAGCTTCTATATTATTGCATTATCGGCTAGATTGAATAAATGTTAAAGCTTCCTTGTGTGTGTTTTATCTAACCGTGTTCGAGATAATCGACTTTTTATAAAAATTTTGAAAGCAATTGAAAGCTTCCAGAATGATGAAAAATATAAGGGCGCAGTTGTGAAATGATATCAATTAAAAGGTAATATCTACAAAAAAACTACTGAAGCATATAAACATGACATACCTTCGGGTATTTATAATAGTAAAATAAGTAAACCTAACGTATTATAAAAATGTAAATATTGGCAAACTCCATAAAAAGCAGTTTAAAACCGCATGTACGATGCAATATTTTTTTGAAAAACAAATTTTTGAAATATTAAAAACTGTACTATTTTCTAAAAATGGTATCTAAAATTATCAAACAGAATAAAATACGAAATAATTTTTTCTTGTTGTTCCTATTCTGGCTTCTTATTTTAGTTTTCTTCAATTAACAGATATGAAACAACTGGAGTAAAGAAAAACGTTTAGTGGTCATGTTATCATAAATAAATATAGTCGTAATGTGTTATCATCTATCTTCAGCATTATCAAATATGTTAATTAAAATTCATCGACCTCAAAAAACTGCGGTATTATAATATAATTAATATATATTAAAAATTATTGATGCTATAAAAATAGAGTAATATGTAACTAGGCACAAAGTTATTAGTTTCTTTATACACTACAATATTCTGATTTTACGTATACGTAAAATTTTATATATTGTTTTCCTTTGCGCTTTATGTAAAGGCAAATTATGTGTTATTTCAGTAAAAGTAAAAAAAAAAACATCATAACCATGTTATAGGTGTAAGAAAAAAAGAAATTTTGTAAAATCCAGTATGGTGCTAAATGGATATGTTTATTTTTAAGACTAATATGATTTTTTTTTTGTATTAGTTAATAATAAATATCTTGAATATATTTTAATCAAACAGTAGTGTCAGTACAATCGTACTAAAACAAAAAGTGAAATGATGACAAAGGGGGCCTATATATTACCCAGTATATTCAATATAATATTGATTATCTTTTGGATGTACGATTATAAATTTAATATAAGAGCCAGTAGTCACTTGACAGTCATTATCTCTATTTAATGTTCCATTACGACACTTTATAGTATCAGACTAAAGTCCAGCGCATTGAGACCACCAAAATTTTGTGCAAATGTAATGACATTTAAAGATTTAAGATTTGAAACATCTATTAATTATTGTAAACATCAAGTTATTGTTTTAACATAAAATTAGTACTTCTATAAAAAAGTAACCAGGAAAGTGAATATCTACACTAATCACAGCACTGATATTTTTACGAACTTACAAATATTTGTAAAAGTTAGTAACGATCAACCACATTCAAATCGGTAAATAAGAGGTAATAACTTCTCTAATGGAATGTAATCATTAAATAGATTAATATGTCACAAAGGTGAAGTATACAAATTACACAAAACGATTTTCTTTTAAAATTATTGGAAACCTGTAGAAAACTAATTTATTTATTTGGTCATCAGCATTGCGAGGGTAGAAGAATTTCACAACCAACATTCCTTTTCAAAGATTGTATTCTGTACTTTTCAACCAGAAAGATTAATGACTGTTGTACCAAAATAATTTTGTATCTAATTTTATTTATTAATTATTTATTTCATTTAACATTATTAAACAAGCTATAAGCCCAATTACGAAATGGGAATATACAAGAAAATCTATTAAAATAAGGGAACTTAAATATATGAAAAAAAAAAAAATTGACAGGATACATAATAATAGTAACAAAAAATTTAAAAATATATATACTTACATAATGCTTTTTATATACAATATTACAGAATTGTATAATATAATTCAATGCTTCTAATGTAGAAGATTGTGAAATCAAGTAAAGCTAATTACTTCATAAACATATTATACATATATGTTTTAATGCATTAAGACAAATCAGTTTTTATGCAATTCGTTTTAAAATGGATCACCAATATAGTATAAATTCCCCATATTAAAAATAGTCTCCTTATCATTATTCATCCATATTAAAATATAAGGTACATGCTGCAAGTGAGGTTGTGATAAACTTTCACACTAGATTACTTCTGTCATATAAACGAAAAACTAGTACATATAACTATTTCTCTAAATTGATTTCTAAAACTTCTACGGCGAATGTGAAATACAGACTCCAAAAATGATACACTGATGTTAGCTACTTAGGTATATTTATAAAGTGAACAAAAGCTAATAAGTGTCATCGAAATTGGATTTGAAGGTTTCAGCGTCCAAAGAAGGTTATCTGAGGTGGCAGAGATTTTTCATATGCTGCTTTGAGTAAGTTATTTTCAATGAGATTATTTGCGGGGGATTTTAGGAGCATAAAATACATAGAACTATATACTATATTCCATAACAAACTACATGTAACTGTTGAGAAATCTATAGTCATCTGTTAATGTGTGTGATACATCTAAAAAGTTACAACAACCGTCACGTTCGTTTTTAGTTAATTCAAGAGTTGATGACTGATGCAAAGGCTTTATCTGTAAAATAATACCTATTGATTTTATTTCCATTCAGATGTTATTAACGGAATAAATATATCCCTATATGCGACAGCTACATTTACATTGTTTACTAACCATTGAAATATCTCATCTTTACCTATATGCTAATGCAAACAAAGCCCGTTCGGTTTTTGTTTATTAATCGTATTTAACGACCATTGCAAAATTAATGGATTTGAAATAAATAGATACACAAAGAGGATTCATCATGATTACAACGAACAATTATTTATCAATTTAATTTTAATTAGAAAATTGAGCCTTTTATGACCACTAATTCGATGTAATTAATTACAGCCATTGGAGTTGATCACTATCTACTAATTTCACTATTTAAAGATATTTTAGTAAAGATGTACAAAGCGTTGTTTGGATTTATTTATTTGTGAAGTAGTTTAATTTATTTTGTATTTTTCCACGTTAAAGGAAAATAAATCAAATTTTTAGAAACGTTTACTTTAAAGGATCAGACAAAACAAATTTCTATTTGCCATGTCATGTGAAAAGCTTGGAGCTATCACATTTCACCCATGTTTCCAATCCACACCACGAAGTCGCCCATAAAGCTCGAGAAAGTTCCAAAAGTATCCAAGCAAGCGGTTCAATACATATCCGAGGACATCGAGCCTGTCGCGCTAGCTACCGAAACTGGTCAAGAATCAAGATTTTCACCAACTTTCTGAATTCAGCAACCCAATGAGCCCACAGAGCAGAAAACTATTTGAAATATACCGAGTCAAACGCACATTTCTAGGAACTCAGCCGAAATTCACAGCGACCACCATCCAACAGTACGGGTAGCTTGATCTTCCAGTCGAACTACCTCCAACAGCGCCCAAAATCATAAAATCTACAGCATGAATTGTAATGCCATCAAGCGATGTGATTGAACGTTGACTCTGATCACCTGCACATTATTATTAACCAAGACCAAGTGCTAAGATTTCAGTATCGGTGCATTTTATACATTTTATTGTATGTAATCAAAGGAGTATTAGGTACACACAAATAATACCAACAGTAGTAGACTCAATACAAATTATTATAAATTGTTATGAGGCATGGACATACTCCTCGATCGATAACCAGCGTCCAAATCGCCCAGATTTGACTACAGTCCTGTGTCCACTTCACAAGTGTTTGTTAGCCTAAAAGCAAAGGCAGTGAAAAGAAAAAAATGTCGAAAAGTGCTCAAATACGATGCAGTGCAAAAAGACTCAGTTTGAAGCCTAAATGAAAAGTGCAATCCAAAGGATGTCAAGTAATCAACCACAACAAAGCATATTCTACTCTCTAAATACCAAGTTCCAAGCTTTAGCTGAGAAAGCGGAAATGGAAGAAATTATCAAACTGAAGCAATACGAGATGAACAAAGGGTATCAGTATTTGAAAGCTAAGTTACGTCACCGTCCGTCCAAGAAACAAGGTAACATCAACACAATCCAGCGGACACTCATCATTTGCTAGCCAGGACTCTTGGACAAGGAACTGCATCACCTGCAATTAGTTCCTAGAGAAAATGGATATCCTAACAGAATATTGAACAAGATATCATACGGACACCTAAAAACAATATCTAAGCTCTCTAACCTTTTCAGGATAATCGGTACCGAATGGACCATCTTTCAGGGGTAGCTTCCTTGGTTGAAAGTAAAACAATCAACTTATCAAGATACAATTTTACTTCCTTAAAATGTTTTGAAAAAGATTCATATAAATTCACTTTTAAAAATATTTTAGGTCAATTTGACATGAAAGGTTTTTCGGGATAGCCGAATATAAAATATGAACTTATTTTTTCCTTAAAACATAGAGGTTGCTAAGATTTTCAGTTATATTTTTTTACAGATAAAGGTTTTGGGAACGCGCATATTATTTACTACTCCAGTCGGCAGAGGCCGAAAAGTTACTGTTGGTGACATTTTCTTGATAACTCGGAAATAACTACACAGGTCTACTTTAAATGATAAGTACAATAACAGGCTNTCTATACATATCCGAGGGCATCGAGCCTGTCGCGCTAGCTACCGAAACTGGTGAAGAATCAAGATTTTCACCAGCCTTTTAAATCCAGCAACCCAATGAGCCCACAGAGCAGAAAACTATTTGAAATATACCGAGTCAAACGCACATTTCTAGGAACTCAGCCGAAATTCACAGCGACCACCATCCAACAGTACGGATAGCATGATCTTCCAGTCGAACTACCTCCAACAGCGCCCAAAATCATAAAATCTACAGCAGAAATTGTAATGCCATCAAGCGATGTGATTGAACGTTGACTCTGATCAACTGCACATTATTTATTGCATGTAATCAAAGGAGTATTAGGTACACACAAGTAATACCAACAGTACTAGACTCAATACAAATTATTATAAATTGCTACGAGGCTTGGACATACTCCTCGATCGTATATAACCAGCGTCCAAATCGCCCAGATTTGACTACAGTCCTGTGTACACCTCACAAGTGTTTGTTAGCCTAAAAGCAAAGGCAGTGAAAAGAGAAAAATGTCAAAAAGTGCTCAAATACGAAGCAGTACAAAAAACTCGGTTTAAAGACTAAATGAAAAGTGCAATGCAAAGGATAGCAAGTAATCAACCACAACAGAGCATATTCTACTCTCTAAACATCAAGTTCCAAGCTTTAGCTGAGAAAGCGGAAATGGAAGAAATTATCAAACTGAAGCAATACGAGATGAACAAAGGGTATCAGTATTTGAAAGCTAAGTTACGTCGCCGTCCGTCCAAGAAACAAGGTAACATCAACACAATCCAGCGGACAATCATCATTTGCTAGCCAGGACACTTGGACAAGGAACTGCATCACCTGCAATTAGTTCCTAGAGAAAATGGATATCCTAACAGAATATTGAACAAGATATCATACGGACACCTAAAAACAATATCTAAGCTCTCTAACCTTTTCAGGGGTAGCTTCCTTGGTTGAAACTAAAACAATCAACTTATCAAGATACAATTTTACTTCCTTAAAATGTTTTGAAAAAGATTCATATAAATTCACTTTTAAAAATATTTTAGGTCAATTTGACATGAAAGGTTTTTCGGGATAGCCGAATATAAAATATGAACTTATTTTTTCCTTAAAACATAGAGGTTGCTAAGATTTTCAGTTATATTTTTTTACAGATAAAGGTTTTGGGAACGCGCATATTATTTACTACTCCAGTCGGCAGAGGCCGAAAAGTTACTGTTGGTGACATTTTCTTGATAACTCGGAAATAACTACACAGGTCTACTTTAAATGATAAGTACAATAACAGGCTGATTTGCTGACAAAATATTTTATCAGGAAAAAAGTAATTAACAATTTAATCGTGAAAAAATTTTTTTTAGTAGTTTTCTTTAAATAACTCAGCGGGATGACTTTGTACGAAAAAATGCATAGAACATGATTTTATTCGTAATAAAAATAGCTACAAAATGGCGGTGGTCCGATTACGAAATTTGCAATAACAAAGCCGTGAGATTGAAAAAACGGTATAAAACGCCAATTTTTTTAAGTTGCTGTAAAAATGTCAATTATAAACAAAAAGTGATAAAACTTTCGAAAACTATAGTTCAATATATATACAATAATGACGCTAAAGCCGAAAATCAGGAGAGCAAAACTTTTTGTTCTATAAGGTGTTATACATTCATCGGCATCTGAAACTCGAAACTTTGCCAAATTTGTTCGAAGCTTTGCTGACACTTGAAATTTGGTACACACATAGTGTAAATATGCAGAAACCAAAAGCAATTTGCAAAATTCAAGTATCTTCATTTTTGCAGTTTTGGTAAGGTTTTATACGTCACCCTAGTTTTATACGTCACCGTTTTTTTAATTTTTGGACGTATATTTATGTATATTTATAAAATATTCCATTACGGTAGATTAGCCAGCATAATTACCTACAATTTAAAAAAATATATATTTTCATCGTTTAGATCCTAAGCTACTTAACATTTTGCGCCTGTTAGCCGTACTCGTACATTATTCAACATATTAACATAAAACAAAATCGTACGTGTGGGGTAAACCTTTAACTTTAAGTAAACAATTGTTTAAATTTACTGTTGTATATTTCTAATAGTATACAAGCCCCGAAGAGCGGAGCTCGCGCTCGAAAATGAAACGTTAAAGGTTTACCCCCACACGGGCTTAAGGAATTAAGGAAACAATAATAATAACTTATTCTGGAGCCAAAATGGATAAGCCAAGAAAAAAAAATGGATTTAAATTTTTTACTGCAATCATTTTGTAGGCAGCTGTCTGTTTGGGAGATCTAATGCAATTAAACAGCAACCAAATTAGATACTTTTTACGAATTACACCCCTTCAGCTCTATTCAAAAGTCAGTATTTACTGAGATACAGGCTTTTGAAGTACCGCAAAGTTTATATCCAAGCCGGTAGGTTACTGACTTTTGAATTTAATAAATTCTAAAGAAAATATTTAATTTACTTGCAAATTCTACAGACAGTCGAAGCTTAATTAAAGGAAAATATTCCCAAATACTTGTCTGTCAATAACTGCAAATCCATTTTTCTCTTTTAAGTAAATAAAGAGACGTCTCAAAAAACATTTGAATTTCTTTGCAATATATGTCAGAATATTAAACATTTTTTTTTTTTTCAAAACCCATATCTTTTTAAGGAAACAATAGGTGTACCTACTAAGATAACGTAAAGTAATTCAGTTTATTTTCACCCAAGGAAGCTAATCATTCGCTTTCGGACATCCTGAATACATGTCCATAAAATGGTGGGTAATCTCGCAAAAATAATGTCGCAAGTTTATGTAAAAAAATATTCGGACCGGCATTGTAGTTATTAGCTCTGGAAATTAAGAATTAAAATTCGATTTTTCGTTATGATTTGTTTATTTTTATTTAAATTTGGATAATTTTTGGGTAGCAGCTATATTACTCGAAGCTGTTTCCAGGAATGTATTCAATTTATTGAGAGTCTGGCGGCATGCTCAGCAACGTAATATTTTTAAAGGGCGTCCAAAAGTAACCCAGGATTTGAATTTTGTACCATTTTCATTCCGAAGAGTTGACAGCATTGAGCAGGGTCACATGTTGTAGTAAACACTTTGCGGTCAGACAAAATAGATACGACGGATGAGCGAGTGAAGATTCTGAAAATTCATTACAAGTACAGAGAGTGTGTAGCTGAGACTCTACGCAAATTAATTGGAATTTCGGAATTTTCGGTAGAAGGAACGTTCCGATTGTACTACGGTGAGTTAGTGTAGCGGTACCTCTCCTAACCTCAGTGCCCCAAAGGATGAAGATGTGGACCTTTTGTTAAAATCCGCTACTTTGTGGTTTTTCAAATGTTTAATTGCAGTGACCGACGGTGCACTGAGGTTGCGGGAATTTCCGCCACACTTCCCTCACCGTAGCAATATTTTCGACTAAAAGGCCAGTACAAGGCCGGTCTGTTTTTTTTTTGTTGTTTGCAACCGAACCTGTTTTACTCAAATTTGGCAACTAATCTTTTCACAGTTGTTTCCTTTAAGGCGTTCCTTCTACCGAAAATTTCAATATCATGGACTATAAGTTGACCTGATATTCTTGGGCATCCTTCTATAGGTCAGTCGTAAGTAAACTACAAAAACATTTAGCTGACTCGTTAATTACAAGCTCTGATATCAGTCATGTGATATGCGCAGAGTATTAAATATAAATGAAACATAAACCCCAAGATAAATAGAATATTTACGTAGCTTCCAACATATGAATTAAGCGTAAAACAGCCCTCCTGCGAGCGGTTCAGCAGCAGGTATATAAAATTAACAAAATCCGAATGCCAAAACTGAATGAAAAATTAACCCGTGTTGTTCCAGTTTAAAATTAACTTTCCTCATTTATTACGGGCTGCCAAATGTACCTTTTGTGGATTTAATATTTATGGCGATGGCTCTAATAATGCATGTACGATTTTAATTGACTTTTGGAAGTTTTTCGTTCGTGTATTGAATAAAACAGTTTTGTCAATTTGATGTGGAATAATTTTTTTCAGCACTGGTAGGGAATCTCGGTTTCTAAGAAAATAAATAAATCTTTATATCCTTCGTGAGATGCAGCAGCAAAGATGACAATAGTATTTTATATTATAGAGGGTGATTCACAACTTATCCAAAAAAATTTGGGAATAGATGCGGCATGAGAAATGGAGTCAATATTGTAGAAAAAAAAATTGTAAAATCCTTATAGTTTCCGAGAAAAAAATTATTGAAGTTGTAGTGCTTTCAACCATTACATAGCTGGACAACTGTAGTCTCTAACGTCATTCGTAATTCGAGAGCCACGTGGCCTCAGCGACTCAGAATACTGAAATCCGATGTTTACAATAGGTAGTTTTTTAGTAATCAGTGTCAAAAATGGTTTGCGTGTATAACAACTCGGAGTTGATGTATATCGTTTTAGTTTATGGTGAAGTAAGAAAACATTTGTATTATGGTCAAGCATTTGTGTTATGGTGAAACAAGACAGCATTTGTTTTAGTTCGTAGAAACTGAGTAAGACGGGCCCAAATGTATTTACACATCGGTGGACAAAATTTTGAACAGTTGTTGTAACATCAGGTATGTCAAATTATTTTATTATTTAAAACCACAAATGAATTTTATTAATTAATAGTAACAATAGCGACAAAATTAGTTGAGTTTGTAAAATAGGTATAAAATAGGTGCTATACAATTCTATTTGTTCTTTTCCTTGCGATAATTCTTTCAAGTTTTTGAACGTTTTTATCACTGCCGCCATGACGGTCGCATTGTGTCAGGTCAGGTTTTACAGTGGACTAGTTTCCAGTGCCGTGCAGAAGTGTATTTTTAAATTATTTTGGAACTGCCCTTTTTGATTTTTTCTTTACAAAATTGTATTTGCAGTCCCCTGTACATCCAGATTTTTTTTTTAGGATAAGTTCTGAATCACCCTGTATACGGTATAGGTATTGCAGATATTCAATACGTTTAAAACATTGATATTTGTTTCAACTTTGCTTATGCTAAATACGTTTAATTAAACAATAAACTACAAATAACAAGGAAACTAAACCGCAAATTGGTAAATAGAATTTTACTACAGGAGCTATTACTGTTTTAATAACTTTTATGCCATTTTGTATGGAGTAAGTGTACGCAGTGCATCCATTACAAAATTATAAATAATTTTAGTATAGTATTTCCGAAGTCAGTTTCATAGGCGTCCCTAAAAAAGTTTTCTGCTAAAGATAAAAAATTATAATAATTTGTATATAACGTGTAGAAAATTTCTATTATGTTCCTTTGACCAACAACATATTTTGATTATTTATGTCCATGAAAAAAATTCTTATTATTAATTTATTTATTTAGTTAGTTTATTTTGCTTATATGACACCACATGAATGTATAGCAATGGTCAATATGATGGACAATAGTGGCCCACACAAAAATACAAACATAAATGTATACACACAGTATACAATATACACACTTAATTTACATATACACACAGATATACAAAAAATGCTAACATAACAAAATAAATTGTACTACAATTGATAAAATTCAGAAACAGAATGAAAACATTTCTTTATTACAAATTTTTTTAGTGTATATTTAAAGATATTCAAGTTATTAAAGCGCTTAATGTTATCGGGCAAGTTATTAAAAATCGTTAAACCAATATGATCAGGTGATTTCGATATAGCATCATATTTTGTGTAGGGCAGATGGAATCGATCCTTTTTTCTCGTATTTAAGTGATGAATATCACTATTTGTTTTAATTTGTTCTATTTATTATTATATCTATTCATGGTAATTTTCGTTTTTCAAAAGGACTCCAAATACCATGTTGTGATAACATTAGTAAACAAAATATCCCTCTTATTTCTCTCTTTCGCAATTGTAATATGAATGATTAATAGAAAGTACCTATAACAAATTAAAATTACCTGAGGCCATTTGTTGACAACCAAATTTATGGCCAGGTGGCCCAGGGCGGTTGTGTTTGTGCCGCGTTTGCTCGCGCGCTCATTCTTCAACTGGGCGACTAAACCTGTACAAACATGGGTATGGCTAAATAAAAATGGGCACAAGTTTTTCAAATATTTCAATGCCGAGTTGCCGCGTCAGCGACCGAACCTGGTACATACTACCAAACTCTTGGTTCTTCAATTGAGATCGGAAAGACTATGCCATGTTAGCAAATATTTACCTGAAACTAGTGATCGGTATTAATTATCTAATGCAGTAGAAAAGTGTACAGCATACTTTGCAAGTTTGCGTGTGAGATAACTCCGCCCAGAAATACACTGGATACGGCAAAGGAAACGCTCCAAAAATATATTTGTAGCAACTATCCCAAATCACCCCGCCTACGTTTTATTCCCTCTAGCCGAATAAGTTCTTTCTCAATCTCCTGCAATNTTTTTAAGGAAACAATAGGTGTACCTACTAAGATAACGTAAAGTAATTCAGTTTATTTTCACCCAAGGAAGCTAATCATTCGCTTTCGGACATCCTGAATACATGTCCATAAAATGGTGGGTAATCTCGCAAAAATAATGTCGCAAGTTTATGTAAAAAAATATTCGGACCGGCATTGTAGTTATTAGCTCTGGAAATTAAGAATTAAAATTCGATTTTTCGTTATGATTTGTTTATTTTTATTTAAATTTGGATAATTTTTGGGTAGCAGCTATATTACTCGAAGCTGTTTCCAGGAATGTATTCAATTTATTGAGAGTCTGGCGGCATGCTCAGCAACGTAATATTTTTAAAGGGCGTCCAAAAGTAACCCAGGATTTGAATTTTGTACCATTTTCATTCCGAAGAGTTGGCAGCATTGAGCAGGGTCACATGTTGTAGTAAACACTTTGCGGTCAGACAAAATAGATACGACGGATGAGCGAGTGAAGATTCTGAAAATTCATTACAAGTACAGAGAGTGTGTAGCTGAGACTCTACGCAAATTAATTGGAATTTCGGAATTTTCGGTAGAAGGAACGTTCCGATTGTACTACGGTGAGTTAGTGTAGCGGTACCTCTCCTAACCTCAGTGCCCCAAAGGATGAAGATGTGGACCTTTTGTTAAAATCCGCTACTTTGTGGTTTTTCAAATGTTTAATTGCAGTGACCGACGGTGCACTGAGGTTGCGGGAATTTCCGCCACACTTCCCTCACCGTAGCAATATTTTCGACTAAAAGGCCAGTACAAGGCCGGTCTGTTTTTTTTTTTGTTGTTTGCAACCGAACCTGTTTTACTCAAATTTGGCAACTAATCTTTTCACAGTTGTTTCCTTTAAGGCGTTCCTTCTACCGAAAATTTCAATATCATGGACTATAAGTTGACCTGATATTCTTGGGCATCCTTCTATAAGTCAGTCGTAAGTAAACTACAAAAACATTTAACTGAATCGTTAATTACAAGCTCTGATATCAGTCATGTGATATGCGCAGAGTATTAAATATAAATGAAACATAAACCCCAAGATAAATAGAATATTTACGTAGCTTCCAACATATGAATTAAGCGTAAAACAGCCCTCCTGCGAGCGGTTCAGCAGCAGGTATATAAAATTAACAAAATCCGAATGCCAAAACTGAATGAAAAATTAACCCGTGTTGTTCCAGTTTAAAATTAACTTTCCTCATTTATTACGGGCTGCCAAATGTACCTTTTGTGGATTTAATATTTATGGCGATGGCTCTAATAATGCATGTACGATTTTAATTGACTTTTGGAAGTTTTTCGTTCGTGTATTGAATAAAACAGTTTTGTCAATTTGATGTGGAATAATTTTTTTCAGCACTGGTAGGGAACCTCGGTTTCTAAGAAAATAACTAAATCTTTATATCCTTCGTGAGATGCAGCAGCAAAGATGACAATAGTTTTTTATATTATACAGGGTGATTCACAATTTATCCAAAAAAATTTGGGAATAGATACGGCATGAGAAATGGAGTCAATATTGTAAAAAAAAAATTGTAAAATCCTTATAGTTTCCGAGAAAAAAATTATTGAAGTTGTAGTGCTTTCAACCATTACATAGCTGGACAACTGTAGTCTCTAGCGTCATTCGTAATACGCGTGAGAGCACACTTTGCAAGTTTGCGTGTGAGATAACTCCGCCCAGAAATACACTGGATACGGCAAAGGAAACACTCCAAAAATATATTTGTAGTAACTATCCCAAATCACCGCGCCTACGTTTTATTCCTTCTAGCCGAATAAGTTCTTTCTCAATCTCCTGCAATGGTGGCAAGGTCTTACCAACGGAAGTTGTTCCTGGGCGCACATGCTGCTACTGGATAATAATATGCCGCTCCCTCTTCCACACAGGTCTTCGACTTTTGGGCAAATCCTTGTGATTAATATGAGGGATATTACTATTATTATATATACCTGAAATTAAACGTATTGATCTTACTCTTTTTCTGTGTGCGACATATACATTTTTGTTCCAAAAATTTCTTTTTTTCTAACATTTTTCTCAAGTTACCTACTACAAAATTTATCCCTGAGATGCAGCAGATTGTGTGAATGCAGCTTCTTATTTTATTTTATAGTTTATTGATATTTATTTTGTGTATCAGTTCAAACATTTTCTATATTGCACAATTGTGTATGTTTGTGGAATGTAATATATTATTATGATCCTATCATATCCCTACGACCCAACTAAATATTCCATGAAATATAATTTTGATGTGAATTGTGTGCCTGACAATTAATTTGCAATTAACCGTTTTCCATTTATGCATTGTTTCCGCATGACTCCAATTATTTTACATCGGAGACTAAATTTAAGAGTTAGATTTACCCCTCAAATTTGAGGATTAATTTATAATCGTACTGTAACATAAATTAGAATAGGCAGATTATTAATACTAATAATTAAATTTATTAATAAAGCTTTAAGGAAGGTGATCGACACTATTGACAATATACAATAACAATTTTTTTCAAGTTTCTACTTATTTTGCAATAAAAAAGTGCTGTTATGTTTTTTTNAAATCCGCTACTTTGTGGTTTTTCAAATGTTTAATTGCAGTGACCGACGGTGCACTGAGGTTGCGGGAATTTCCGCCACACTTCCCTCACCGTAGCAATATTTTCGACTAAAAGGCCAGTACAAGGCCGGTCTGTTTTTTTTTTTGTTGTTTGCAACCGAACCTGTTTTACTCAAATTTGGCAACTAATCTTTTCGCAGTTGTTTCCTTTGAGGCGTTCCTTCTACCGAAAATTTCAATATCATGGACTATAAGTTGACCTGATATTCTTGGGCATCCTTCTATAAGTCAGTCGTAAGTAAACTACAAAAACATTTAACTGAATCGTTAATTACAAGCTCTGATATCAGTCATGTGATATGCGCAGAGTATTAAATATAAATGAAACATATACCCCAAGATAAATAGAATATTTACGTAGCTTCCAACATATGAATTAAGCGTAAAACAGCCCTCCTGCGAGCGGTTCAGCAGCAGGTATATAAAATTAACAAAATCCGAATGCCAAAACTGAATGAAAAATTAACCCGTGTTGTTCCAGTTTAAAATTAACTTTCCTCATTTATTACGGGCTGCCAAATGTACCTTTTGTGGATTTAATATTTATGGCGATGGCTCTAATAATGCATGTACGATTTTAATTGACTTTTGGAAGTTTTTCGTTCGTGTATTGAATAAAACAGTTTTGTCAATTTGATGTGGAATAATTTTTTTCAGCACTGGTAGGGAACCTCGGTTTCTAAGAAAATAACTAAATCTTTATATCCTTCGTGAGATGCAGCAGCAAAGATGACAATAGTTTTTTATATTATACAGGGTGATTCACAATTTATCCAAAAAAATTTGGGAATAGATACGGCATGAGAAATGGAGTCAATATTGTAAAAAAAAAATTGTAAAATCCTTATAGTTTACGAGAAAAAAATTATTGAAGTTGTAGTGCTTTCAACCATTACATAGCTGGACAACTGTAGTCTCTAGCGTCATTCGTAATACGCGTGAGAGCACACTTTGCAAGTTTGCGTGTGAGATAACTCCGCCCAGAAATACACTGGATACGGCAAAGGAAACACTCCAAAAATATATTTGTAGTAACTATCCCAAATCACCGCGCCTACGTTTTATTCCTTCTAGCCGAATAAGTTCTTTCTCAATCTCCTGCAATGGTGGCAAGGTCTTACCAACGGAAGTTGTTCCTGGGCGCACATGCTGCTACTGGATAATAATATGCCGCCCCCTCTTCCACACAGGTCTTCGACTTTTGGGCAAATCCTTGTGATTAATATGAGGGATATTACTATTATTATATATACCTGAAATTAAACGTATTGATCTTACTCTTTTTCTGTGTGCGACATATACATTTTTGTTCCAAAAATTTATTTTTTTCTAACATTTTTCTCAAGTTACCTACTACAAAATTTATCCCTGAGATGCAGCAGATTGTGTGAATGCAGCTTCTTATTTTATTTTATAGTTTATTGATATTTATTTTGTGTATCAGTTCAAACATTTTCTATATTGCACAATTGTGTATGTTTGTGGAATGTAATATATTATTATGATCCTATCATATCCCTACGACCCAACTAAATATTCCATGAAATATAATTTTGATGTGAATTGTGTGCCTGACAATTAATTTGCAATTAACCGTTTTCCATTTATGCATTGTTTCCGCATGACTCCAATTATTTTACATCGGAGACTAAATTTAAGAGTTAGATTTACCCCTCAAATTTGAGGATTAATTTATAATCGTACTGTAACATAAATTAGAATAGGCAGATTATTAATACTAATAATTAAATTTATTAATAAAGCTTTAAGGAAGGTGATCGACACTATTGACAATATACAATAACAATTTTTTTCAAGTTTCTACTCATTTTGCAATAAAAAAGTGCTGTTATGTTTTTTTTCGAATGTGCTTTCGAATTGAACATGTGCATTAACTGCAGCTTTATTAATGATAATAAAATGAAAAAAAACAAGTCGAAAATAATAGCTGCACGCATCAAATATATTTCTATATATTTTATTGTTTTTTATAATGTTATAGGTATAATAATTACTTTAGGTTTTACCTCACTTAATTAATTGAAAATTTTTGAAATTCCTATTAAATTTAAGACTATCAAACTAATTTTCAGTGATATTTAGTAACTAATAAGTGTTCTGATTTTTTTTTGATGTGGTCATATTTATGCATAAGAAAAAGCTTTTTTTATTGTAAACTAATAAGTGACATATCACTAATAAAACTGAAAAGTTACGACTACATTTAAAAAAAAACGCACCTTCGCGATCAACAACATTCGGCAAAATTTCAAATATGGGTCATTGTAGGGTTGGAAAAAATTTATTTATTTTTTAACGAAATTTAGCACACGAACAGTAAACATCTTTCGAATACAGTGCTTCTAACATGTTATTATTAATCTTTAATAATCTACGTGTTTTTGAATATCGACTACTCTGTATATGTCTTCTATTAGTGAATTTTTCTAAAATTGTTCTTCAAAAGTTAAATAGGAAGAACAGGTTTTAAACAACTAGGTACTTAAGAACTGGTGAATACGATTGCAAAATTTAAAAGCACTTCACTTATAAATGGGTGAGTTATACTTAATGCTTATTGGCACAAGGCACTGATTTGTACCTACTGGCAGAGAACGACCTACCAATCTGTCGGTACCAAAAATATGACTAGGGTTGGACTAGATGAAATAAACTTTGTGTGCTCATTGCTGGAATGATGTGGGTCGCAGAGTAAATTGACACACTATCATTGTTAATTCACTTAAATAATTATGTAAATCCATGTTGCAGAAAAGGACCTATCAAAATCTGTAAAATAAATTATTTTATTCCAATTCTGGCGTCGCTTGGATGGATTTTATCCAAACTTTTATACATATAAATTTACGTAATATTATGAGAGAATTACACTATAATAAAGTTTCAAATCCGTGTCTACAACTTTTCTCAGTAACTGTTTAATAAATTTGTTACACATCCCATTTATGAAGTGTCATAGAGCCCTTAATGGTTGCTTTAGTACATATAAAAATGTATTATTTTGAAAGAGGAAATCTCTTTAAATTTGTCCCAAGATCAACGTTAACATAAGTTTTTATATATGATTTACTTTTCATCAATGTTTAGCTCGAACTTCATTAAACCACAGCTAGTTTATCTACAAATATATTTTGATTAAACTACAACGTGATAGATAAAAGATTATCTCGCTAATAGCAATATATTGCATTACAATACCTTTCACGTAGAAAGATGTATAGAACCAATATTCCGAATTATGTGAAAAGAAACGGCTGCCATGAAATTCCCTTGGCGCTAATATAAGTTCTTTGTATCCATAAATTACGGAATGGCACATTTAGCACAGTGTTGAGAATTATATTTCTCCATCATTCTTACAAACCAGCAGCTTCGGTATTGCAATATGCATTGTTTAAGTAATTTAAGCATTAATCAAGAAGACAACCGACTAACTCCAGAGTAATAGCGTTATGGAAACATTGCCTTCTGAAATATGACATTCCAATTAATTAGTAACAGTAACTTTGGTACTGTTAAGACATATGGTCTGCCAGATTTGCAGCGAAACTAAACGGTCATACTTTGAGGGTAGCTTCGTGGGATGAAAATCGATTTAGATCCAATTACTTCAGCAGAATTTGCTGTATTGAGAGAAATTTTGCGGACATTCTTTTTTCTTTAGATGTTGTAAAAAACGTATACTTGTTGCATGTGGCTAAAATTTCAGAGAAGAACGAATTTCTGTTTTCTACTGCAGTTGCTAGATGAGGCCCATAGCCCAGTATCTACTAATTTACTTTCATCTTTTTCTTAAAATGGCCATTTAAACAAAAAGTCTCTTCAATATAGTGGCCAGTATCTCAGTAGGCGCTGACTTTTCACCAGGGGTAAGTCCAAATAGCAAATAAGTTTAATCAAAGTACCAATTTTGGCAAAAATGTGAAATTTAATAAATAAACACAAAACATCCGCGTTTTTTCCAAAATCTAGGTGTTTTTATCGGTGTATGGTTTAGAAAAAAGAATGAGCTAACATACAGGCTGCGGCATTAGTGCGTCGAAGTACGATATCTCCGTTATTATAGAAGATATCAAAAAAAGTTATATACAAAAATTGTAGCTATAGTCTGTTTGGAAATGAAAGAGAGTAATAAAACCCCGAGATAAGAACCGGCCATGGGCGTGGTAATATTTCGTTTCAGGTAATTATCGGGTAACACTAATGCTAACAAAAATAACAGGGATTGGAAAATCGACTGTCTACAGACATTTAAAGGAAACAAAAAATGAACAAGATAACTGTAAATCCCCGAAAATCATCTACAGGGAAGTCAAAAGTCGTTATAGATTATTTCTTCAAAAATGTCATTCGCAGAAAAGTACACTCATTTTATTTTAAAAAAGAAATACCAACGCTAAACAAAATTTTAAGTGAACTTTCAGAGGACAACGATTTGCCAAAAATCAGTAGAAGCAAATTATGGGCCGTCTTACGAGAGTTGAATTTTTGCTGGGAAAAGCAGAACAGGAAGTCAGTTCTTATCGATAAAGATGAAATTATTTGTTGGCGAAGATCCTACTTAAGATCAATTAGAAAATTCCGTGACGAAGGGAGGAATATTTATTATCTAGACGAAACTTGGGTCAACGAGGGATATACTGTAACAAAAGTATGGCAAGATAAAAATGTAAAAAGTTTTCGACAAGCATTTTTGGATGGACTTTCAACAGGGTTCAAGGCACCTTCAGGTAAAGGGCGAAGATTAATAGTGACACATATAGGTAGTGCCAGTGGTTTTGTAGATGGCGGTTTACTTTTATTTGAATCTAAAAATACAGGTGACTATCACGAAGACATGAACGCAGATGTTTTCGAAGAGTATTTTACACAGATGTTGGATCTTATTCCTCCGGGGTCTGTAATTGTCATGGATAATGCCAGTTACCATTCACGGCAGACCGAGCGGACGCCTACGACTGCTTGGAGGAAAGCCGATATAATTCAATGGTTATCCGGAAAAAACATTTCTTTTGAAACAAATATGGTGAAAAAGGAACTTTTGACACTTGTCAATCTTAATAAAGATCAGAAAAAATATGTTATCGATGAAATGGCAACAAATCGCCAAATAACGGTACTACGGTTACCACCTTATCACTGTGAACTTAACCCAATCGAATTAGTCTGGGCGCAGGTAAAAGGAGATGTAGCGCGAAATAATACGACGTTTAAATTAAGTGACGTGAAAATTTTGTTAAAAAATTCCTTGGAACGAGTAACTGCAGATAACTGGCAAAGATGTATACATCATGTACAAAAAGAAGAGGAGAAAATGTGGGAACTCGATAATTTAATTGACGTTACTGTGGAACCTATCGTTATCAATCTAGGAGACGAAGATAATTCATCAGAATATTCAGAGGATGAATTTTAATATACCTACTTTTTTATTTTCTTTATTGTACATTTATACAACACTACATTTACTCACCATAATTTGAATTTTCAAAATACATATATTTTTGTGTGGAATAAAAGTCTATTCATTAAATTTAAATAAATATTTTGATAATAATATTGAATAATTTTATTTGAATTACTAAAAACCCTCTTAACCCGGTTATGATGCTTAAAGTAGCCTCATGTTTTGAAATGCTGTTTTTATATTGTTTACTTATAAGAGAAATGGACCGAGAAATTGAAGCGGCATAGACAAAGACGGATTGTCGGGGATTAAATTTTAGCTACCTGCTACAATTTAGTACAGTCCGATCGCACAAAGTTTTTTTAAAAGTACACCTCATCCTATACCGATAATACATAATATAAAAATATTGAATATAAGCACCAGTACTACATTTATTTACGATTTGCATACATAATAAGGTTTTATTACTCTCTTTCATTTTTAAATAGACTATAACTTAAAACTGCACATTTTAGAATTATTTTCGTATATACAGAATGTTACGTATTACCAGAATGAACCAAACATACTATTTTTTAAATGGGACACCATATAAGTATATTAATTCAAATTTAGATTAAACTTATCTTTCCCATGCTTCCAATATAGGATTTAATTATGTTATACAGGGTATTTCAAAAGTTATGGTCAATTTTATATGACAATCATTCCCAATTCAGCGTCCTGTATACCCTAAACAGAACAACTTAACAATAATATTTTGCAGGCATAACTTTTTGATATTGGTACCGTTTTACGAGAAAGTGCAACAGTTGAATATAGGGCGAGCCAAAACTCGAGCACATAATTTTCTCAATTTTTTTAAATGAATCACCCTTTATTTTATTTTAAAAACTGAAAATAAATTCACTGTATGTTCTTTCATATTTATAAAGCATTCCCTATAGCTAAAATCATTAATTTCTCAGATATTTACCATTTAATAACAAAAATAGAGTTTTTAAAAAATTCATATTATAACAAGTTGGTTAATATTATAAGAATTTCGTCTTAATGGATATTTTGTAATGTTTTATAACAATTTGTCACACTGTCATTTGCCCACGGCCAACTTGTTACAATAGGCATTTTTTTAAAACTCTCTTTTTGTTATTAAATGGTAAATATCTCAGAAATTAATGATTTTAGCTATAGGGAATGCTTTTTAAAAAGGAAAGAACATAAAGTGTATTTTCAGTTTTTAGAATAAAATACAGGGTGATTCATTTAAAAAGATTGAGAAAATTATGTGCTCGCGTTTTGGCTCGCCCTATATTCAACTGTTGTAATAATAAAGAAATAGCACTTTCTCAAACCCATATCAAAAAGTTATGCTTGCAAAAAATGATTGTTAAGTTGTTTTGTTTAGGGTATACAGGAGGTTGAAATGGGAGTGATTCTCGTATACAATTGACCATAACGTTTGAAATGCCCTGTATAACATAATTAAACCCTATACTGGAAGCACGGGAGAGATGAGCTTAATCTAAATTTTAAATAATATCCTCCCATTTAAAAAATAGTATGTTTGGTTCACCCTGGTAAAGCGTAACACCCTGTATATACGAAAATAATTTTAAAAAGTGCAGTTTTAAGTTGGCTACAATTTTTGTAAATAACTTTTCTTAAAGAGATATCGTACTTCGACGCACTAATGCCGCACCCTGTATATACTCGTCCATCTAAAAAAACACAGTTTCATTGAAACATCTTAAAATGTGATTGTTTAAAGAGGTTAAAATTAAAACTTATAAAACATATATTTGGTTAATTAATAACTCACATTTTTACTTTATTTTAAAGATACTAAGCCAATTCAAAATAAAAAAAAGATTTAGTTAATGTTCTTCGATATTAGAAATCCAGGAAAGCAAAAGGTACCCTAACTAGCATTAAATTATACGACAATACTTGCTAAACAGCTAGTAATAAATAATTATCCAAAACAAAAATTTAACTAATTTATCTAAATACCTATAATTAATAGAAAAAACATATTATGATGTATTGAAATTGTTAAAATACAATAATTCTAAGACAGGCCCACAAACAGAAAGCGAAAAGTCCTTTTTCCCAGACTATGTGACCTTTATATTTCTGGGGTCGCTGATCACGATCCCAGTGTCCATATCACCCCATCACGTCTAGATCAAGGTCAAATGAAGGTCAAACACATTAATTCGAATGATACAATTTTTTGAATTCTGAGCGAATTTTACGTCCGAATACACTTCGACCTATTGATCCAATCGACCTCTGAAGGTCATATAGAGGTCAAATCCTTCTTTTGATCTCTCAGCTGATATCTTAGCTAGAAATGGGTCTCGAACCAATTGACATTTATGTTTTTAGTTGTTAGTTTTTATGTTTTAATGAAGGTCAAACACATTGACCTTGTACGGTAGAAATATTCAACAGTTGAATGTAATTTCATAAAATGATAGGCTCATGGTGTAAAATTAAAAGTCGCTTGAATGTAAATACATTTCACGATATCACACTCAACTACGTATTTTTTTCGTGAGGGAGGAACTAATTCCCCTGAACTTTCATAGAGGTAATACAATTATATACGATATTTCGCTTCTTGGTCGATATATCAGCCGAGAGATGAAAAGAAGGGTTTGACCTCTAGATGACCCGCAAATGATTTTCAGAGCTCGGTTCGACCAACAGGTCGAAGCGTATTCGGAAGTAAAATTTTCCGCTTTTTCAGAATCCGTAGTCAAAAAAATTATATCATTCAAGGTAATGTGTTTGACCTTCATTTGACCTTGATCTAGACGTAATGGGGTCATATGGACACCGGGACCAAAAACATACAGATCACCTAGTCTGGGAAATAGGACTTTTCGATTTCTGTTTGCGCACCTGTGATATTAATACAAAGACACACATTTATATGGCCTCAACTTTTAACAAATAATATAATAAGGTAAGTTGATCAAAATAATTTTATTATCATTTAAGGAAGCTGCCTTTGAAGTACGTCCACTTCAGTTAGGACACCCTGTAAATTGGTTCACAAGAAAATTTAATTTTTGATAGATTTCATGCTTTAAATAAAATTTTCATCTTATTTCTTTGGATTTTACAACATTTCTAGATTTGTTTATTTTATTTCTGATTTTTTGTTTTTACTTAATTAAAAATATATAAAGTACTGAAAAAATAGTTAATAATGATAAAATTTGTTAATGTTAATGATTAATAATATTGCATTTTATGATTTTGTATTATGCCACTATAATTTTTTCTACATTTTTTTATAACGATTTGTTATTTTTATAAGAAATGTAATTATAGCTATGGGAAGTGCTTAAGTTGAATTAAGACAACTCCTTTCTAAACGTTATATCTCTCCAATTTGGCGTAATTTTAGACATATAAAAGATAAATAAGGTAAATGGCGAAAAGCGAGCGAGCTTTTAATCTTCCACTCATGTTTAAAACATAATCTTCTCCCTCAATAGACTCGTCGAAATATTAATGTACCGCGATTAATTTGATTTGAATGTTTCTTGGACGTAAGTTGCAGAAATAAATTTTTACATTTTCAAAGTGAATCCTCATAACAATTAAATTTAGGGACCGGCTTAATATTAGTTGGTATTAATCCTTATGTTAGCTATCCACCTAACGATAAATCGTTGCGATTTTTCTGTGCAATTAATTAAAGATCGTTACGATTTATTTCATTTTTACTGATTTAACTGACTTTAAAAACTGAATTATTAATAAGTGTTTCAAATATTTTTTTAATAAACATGCAGAAATATAACTTTATATAACTATTTAGATAAAATTTAATAAAAAGTATTAGCACAAATACCCCTAATCTAACGCATTATATATTTACTCTAATTTAAAGCATGCCTAATTCAAACAGATTAAAAAGGATCTTAAATTCCTAACAAATGAAATAACAGTAATATTTTATACAAAAAATCTAGTAAACTGTGAAGAGATTAAATTCAGTGAATCTGGATCAGTTAGTGATATTAAACACTCTGGCCGTCCTTTAACAATTTGTTAAAACATCGAAGTACTCGTGAGAGTGTTGCTGAGAGTTCAAAATCATCAATTCAGCACGTGATCAAGAATTGGATATTCCGAGAAGCTCGCTACAGCGTATTTTCATGAAAAATTTGCATCTTCATGCTTACAAAGTTCATTTTACTCAAGAACTGAAGCCTACTGACCGCGTAGAGCGAAGAGAGTTCGTTGAATGAATTATGGAATAACAACAAGTGGATGCTGAGTTTTCTAACAAAATCGTCGACGATGACTTATTTTTATCTTGACGGCTTCAATAATCAACAAAATTGTCGCATTTGGGGTTCAGAAAATCTACGATCCACAACGTGTCACTGTTTGGTGCAGATTTTGGGCCGGAGGCATCATCAGACCATTCTTCTTCGAAAATGTGGTCAAGCAATAACAGTTAATCGTGCGCGCTATTGCGACATGATAATCCAGTTTTTGTGTATAAATTGCAAGATGATGCCACATGCCATACAGCCTGAAAAACAATTCAATTACTCCTTAAGTAATTTTCTGGTCGTGTAATTTCCCGTTTTGGTGATCAGAATTGGCCGCCCTGATTGAACACATCTGGACTTTTTTCTTTGAGGTTTTTTAAAAGTTTGTGCCAATAAGCCCACGACCACGACCACCTACACCTTGAAGGAGAAAATTGAGCGCTGTATCAACGAAATCCGTATTTATACTGTAAAATTTATGAATCAATAAAAAATTTACAATTTTTAATTAAAAACCTGTGTTTTCTATGAAAATTACTTCTTGCGTGAATTTTGGGATATCCTGTATATATTACTGGTATAATTTAATTCTAGTCGAAACATTTAACCTTGGAGTCAAAGTTAAAAATCTTGTTTATGATCTTAGACAACTTTTGGATACCTATATATTTGCATGGCATCAAAGAACACTGACTCCATTCGAAGGAATTTTAAGAAAGATTTTTTGCATTTATTTGAATTAGTTCAATAGCTTTACAATAAGGTAAACAAGAATACAAAAATAAAATATTCATTTTTACTAATGCATTATATGAACTAGACGTAAATTTTCATTTCTGATACATTTATCAGCAGTCAAAATATTTGTTGTTCTTTTCCGGAAGGCTGTACTTCTCATTCAAATTCTTCATTATTCGACTCAATATCTGGCATTTAATATAAATTTCCGCCTTTCTTTATTATTGAATTTCTTATTGCCAAACGTGCGATTAAAGATCTGTGAAAATAAATAAGATCCTGGGTTTCATCTCTAAATATGATATTAATCCGACAGCTTTACACTTATTTTCATTCAACCAACTTTATTGGCTTATAAATGAAATCACATCTTTTGACGAATATCTGTTTAATATTGTCGGGAATTAAAAATGAGGAACGTTTCGATTACTTTTCTTTATGTACTTCGCATTTGAAAAATAATGCATATTTTCTTCTTCTGTCGTTTGCTAAATTTTCATTACTAAATTAATTTTCATTACTTTATTACTAAAATGGACCGAGTTTACTTATATTACGGCAAAACATCTGAAGTGTCTCAATGGTATATTTTAGTCAAACATACTGCACTTAGAGTGTGCAATTAGGAGGAATTTAGTGAAGTTTGGAAACAAATTCTTGTATAGCATTACCTACCTTCTTTAGTTCAGAGTATTTAGTAAATGGTGCCTTTATGTTACCTAGAGTTCCTATACTTTGGATTTATTTTTTATCTCGTATTTGTTGTTCGTTATTTCCTCACATACAATTACTTCGCTTATGTGAACTTTATTATTGTTTTGTTTATCAACTATATTTATATCGATGTGCTCTTTGTTTTATATTCTGGCCCCGAATAAACATTTATTATGATTATTTATCAATTTTACGTTTAAATGTTTCATTATTTTATTGTTATGTACCTATATTAAGGAACAAAGAAAAACCGAAGGATGCAATTCCGTATTTTCATCTTCGACATGATATTGACGCAATATAGCAATATCTTCTCGTCACTAGCCATACGGCAAACGATATTTTACAAGCTCTGGTATCTGTAGACAACAAAAATTTACGGGTTGCATTACATGAGATTTGCAGTTTTATAGATACATTTTATAGGTTTCGAGGATATAAATGGGTCTGGTAGAACTTTTAAGGCCACGAAACGAATATTTGTACATTTAGGTACTTACATTTTTGCTTATCTCCAGTTAATTTTTTATAATAATTTCAATATCAAGAAAGCAAATTAAGTTTAGAATAGTCTTGAACGTTTAAGCTAAGTATATTTTGATCAATGACTGCTGTGATTATTCTAAATTAATCAAAACATCCAAAAAAAAGTTATAGTTATATACAAACGAAGTACATAATCTGAACAAATACTGCAGTGTAAAAAATAAATCAAAGAGGACACTTAATTTTTTAAAAAACTTAGCTATATGTGACTGGAATTTGTTCGACTGTAATGTAATATATTACCCACACCAATAATTTAACTAGATAATAATTAAATAAAATTTTATATTATATATTATTTTAGCTCATTCAATTACTGCCTTTATTATTGTTATTAATCTCTGTTATTGTTAAATGTAATCAGCAGTTAATTAGTATTTTAATCAATAAAAAATTTGTACTATCGTGTTGTTACAACAGTTGTTCAAAATTTTTGGTACTCTGTCTTGATTAATCAAGACACTTGTACTTTTTTCCCGTTGATCTTGCAGTTACACGTTGTTTGTAGCAGCTTAATATGTTGTGATAATATAATATATCACGTAAATCATCAATAGTTTCCACTTTAGTGATATACACTTTATTTTTAAATGTGTCTATAAAAAATAGAGGGAGAGATGTACCATCGTCTAAAAACCATATTCATTGTCGAGCAGCTAAGGGCGCATTTTCAAAAAGTTCAGGCAGATCATTTGGAAGAATTTCGAGGTACTGTAAACTATCCATTCGATTTGGCAATATGAACGATCCAACTAATCAAGAAATATTGTAATAGAATTAGGTAACATTATTTATCCCATTTCGTGTAAACACATCTTCATCTGTAATCGAGACATTAGTAGGTTTTTGGTGTGAAAATTAGGAATTTAAAGCTTTGAAGCTTATTTTGATGAAAAATACATTGAGTCTTTTAAATTCAAATAACTCAGAAACCGATAAAGTTAGGCTACCTAAAAATACTAGATTTCTTATGTGTATAATTCAACGTTCTTTTAGATTTTTAACTTTTTTTAGCATAGCTCAACAGATAAAAAATATGT
This sequence comes from Anoplophora glabripennis, assembly GCF_000390285.2. Classification (NCBI taxonomy): domain Eukaryota; kingdom Metazoa; phylum Arthropoda; class Insecta; order Coleoptera; family Cerambycidae; genus Anoplophora; species Anoplophora glabripennis. The sequence continues at coordinate 1,007,269 of NW_019416234.1, read as the reverse complement.
TTTGATTTACCTAAATAATATGGTGAAACTAACGCCCTCTAGGAGCAATGCCGAAATAAGCTTCGAATTCGCAATTCTCATAGCAAAAAACCCAACACTACCAATTTTCAAAGTCATGCTATCAACACTTTCTCAATTATTGAGAAATTTCAGAATAAAATTTAAACATTGAACACCCTGTATTTCTTAAACCAGCGACAAGGCATGATGAGCTCAAACATAATATTTTGGTGTCTAGTATCTTCAGCTTAGTGTTGACCCATTCTTTCTGACTCACCCTGTATAAATAGTTCTAACGTAATTACAGATATACAGATAATAAATTATGGATAAACAACCAATTTAAATTTGATTATACATCAAATGCGGAAGGTATGTGTAGTACAACTGTTTCAGATTCCTGAAACGTTTCGGTTAGAAGACAGTTTTACGAATACACTGCGCCGACCACTGAGCTATGTACCTCTACCGGTCCACACGATGAATAATAAATTTGACTAAATGTGCGCTCCAAGTTTTACATATGCATGTCCTGCATGTTTGGTAAATTGGAAATGAAACATTAGATCAGGAAATCGTACAGCGTAGAATGTAATATTCGAACTTTGCACACTGTTTTGAACTCAGAATTAGAACCTGGTCAAAAACTAATTAACAATTGAAGATATAGTGTTACATACTGTTCATTTTGTGTTGGAACATGCACATTTCAGAATAATGAATTTTTTGAAGTGAGAAAATAATATTCGTTTAATAAGAGCTCTACTGAAAATAATATGAAATGTAACTAACTATTACCTGTTTTAAAGATACGTTAAATTCCATTATAATTATACAGGTTGTCCCGTAATGAATTGTATACAGACACGAAGTAATAAGTGATTTGTAATGTCATAATAATGTGATCTGGCCAAACTTAACTTAGTCCAAAAGTTGAGAGTAACTGAGGTGTCAATTTTCTTTCAATATTTTTAAATAACCTTCGAAATAACTGATGTATTTAAACGAAAGTTGGTATCCCGGAGATTTTTTGACATGAAGGATTCAAATTTTCTCATAACTTTGGCATACATTCTAGAGGGAGTCACTTACGGCACCTTTCAGAACTTTTATAGTTCATAAATTTTTTTATACACACTGTATATTATTTTCTGATAGCAAAATCTCTTTTTCTATTACTTTCTTGATGTTGCTAGGAATTACCATTCTCGATATGTTTGCATTAAAAAAATTAAATGTATGGCAAGAACTTTAATTTTTATTTTATTAAAAGCAAAATTGTAAACAAACATTATAACCGCGAATGATTTTATTAAATTTTTAAAACGGCCTCCATCTACTTCCACAGAATTTCTAATTCTTTTTGTTAAAGATTTACGGACTTTAAAAAATATGTTAGGTTGATTTCTAATAAACTGTGAGGCATTCAATATCTGGTTCCATAATTCTTGTCGATAACTAATTGGGTGAGAATAAACAAATGTTTTCAAATGGCTCCACAAGTAATAATTCAAAGGATTTAAATCAGGACTGCAAGGTGGCCATCGTTACATTCACTTCCTCTTCCAATCCATCGATGAGGAAATTGCTCATGTAAATAACTGCGCACTTCACGACGATAGTGAGCTGGCGCCCCATCCTGCATGAATCACATGCTCTGTCTGATGTCTAAAGGTCAAGTTTCAATTTCATCAAAAAGTTCAGTTCGCAGGAAATTTAAATAAATTTACCGTTTAGATTTGGTGGTAATTCATAGGGATCACACATTAATTTTAAATTCTTGTTGAAAATGTGACTCCCTGCTTAAGTTTTGATTTTCAACATCCCAGTAATGTGAATTTCTCCAATTGAAAACTCTAACTCCTCTTCGGGTAAAGGTTGCTTCATCCTTAAAGAGCAGGTTTTTTAAATAATTATGATTTTCGTTTTGCTTATTGTGAAGAAATTTTGTAAATTCTAGTCATGCGGAAAAATCTGTGCGTAACAAATTTTCAACAGGAGTGAAATGAAAAGGTCGTAAATTTTCGTTTCGGAGTATTCTACATATGGACGATTTACTTACTCTTGTACTTGTTGACAAATGTCGTGTAAATGTCCGGGATCTTGAACAATACGAACTAACATCAACACTAATAATTTTTGGAAGCCTCTCGAGACGAAATTTTCCAGTTTGTCCTAATCTGTCAAAGATATTTTTAAAAAATTTGATGGTTTGGTTGGATCATAGATTTAATATAGCATTCTATGGATGGAATGTAGAGAGGGAGAAGGCAGGGGACAACATGTAAAGTGAGATGAAACTAGTCTAGGGTCACGTGACTTAGGGCATTTTCAGACTTGTCACGCGCGATTTAGTCTATGTAGTACGTAGTTTTGTCTTTTTGCATACATTTGACAGTTCATGTAAGTACGTGTAATCCATTGCGCTATCCGCATACATAATTATTTGTACTTAGATTAAGTACCTATGATCAGATGCTTCCTGAGCAAAAGCAATTTTGCTGAACAATATTAAATCTGTATGAACTACATCATTGATCTATATATAGTATATATAGTACATATATTAGAAATGTAGGTAGTATAATAAAGCTGCATTTATTAAAATATGTTATATGTGCGGAAACAAAAATAATTTATTGTTTCTACTTGCCTAAAATTTATTCAAAAATATTTTGTTATATTTAAGTGGAAGTCGTGTTTATATATGTTTTGTATTATATTTACGTACTGTATTTATCTATTCTATGTATGGCATGTAGGTGCGAGGATAAAAAATAAGAAGTATTTATTCCCTTATTTAATATTAATATTATAATTCACAAATTATTTCTTGAACAATTGTAGTTGTGTCCTTATCTATTTTAATAAAATTAGTACTGCCTTATATTTATTTCATATTTAAAAAACATTTCATGTACAAATAATGTTTTATAAAGAATAAAAATTTAATAAAACTTATTATTGTATTTAAAAACGAATATTTTCATATTTTTAGCACTTAATTGTTATGTTACTACCAAAAAGAGTCAATTTCCTAATAAATAATAATAAGAAATAGAGTTCCTTGTCAAATCAATGTCGCGCAATTTACATTCTAGGTCACGTGACTTAGGGCAAATCGCCGCCGCTTTCGCTGTTCATGTTGGAACAGCTAATATGCGCAAAAAGTCAGCTTTGACTCCATCCATATACTATTAAATCTATGGGTTGGATCCTGTTAGGGTACCTACAATATATCCGACGGGCTTGTTTGCCACAAAAATTTCCTTGTGCATAAACGCATATCATATTTCGCAACCTCAGTATTTAGAATAATTGTTATGACGGGGCATTACGAATGAAAAACATTTGTAAATTAAGTTTAGTTTAACAAGTTTCGCATAAATTAGCTTTGAAAGCGTTTTTCATTGTTTCTGTTTGTATTTGCAGGACTACTTTGATAAAAGCGTCTACAATTTAAGTCACATTGAATCCTTTAAATACGAATATCTAGAACGGTAATTCCTAGCGACATCAAGAAATTATACCGTTTTTATGTAAAAGTGATAGAAAAAGGGATATGGCTATCAGAAAATAAGATAGTGTATAGCAAAGAATTCATGCACTATAAATATTCTGATAGACAGCGTAAGGTCAAAAAACCCCGGGGTATCAAATACGTCAATTATTTTGAAGATTATTTAAAAAAAAATTAAAATTAAATTTTGAGTTTGACATCCTGTAACTCTGTTATTATCATTTTTTGGACTAAGGTAAGTTTGGTCAATCACATTATTAATGACGTCACAAATAAGCTGTTATTCTGTGTACAATTCATTACTGTACACCCTGTATAACTTTAACTAAAAAAAATCTGCGCATGCAGAGAACAAATAAAGTTGCAAAAATTGTCGAGGATTACTTTCGCTGTACCAGCAAGAATAAAACGCTCTCTCAACGGTAATAATAAGGTATTTAATTGAAAACTAAGTTGTATAGAAAAAGACGTGTTGACGGTTTGAGAGTTTGCTGGAGAGTCCGTGTATGTGGAGTCGGTCGTAGGTATATCAGTACGCATCTGGTGGCCGGCGCCAGCCTGCCGTAGATCCTTCCTGGAACGTTGGTGCGCCTGGCGGCGCTCTTGACGTAATACTTAAAAATGGGTCACTTGCGAACATGTGTCCCCACATTGTAAACTACAATCTTTGTCAATAATAAAAAAAGGCATTCAATATTATTCTGATCAAAATTCTTCACCTTCAACCTTATTTTAACAAATCAAAAACAGATTCTAATAAGAATTGAATATAGTTTCTACAAATATTTTATCATTGAAAAAATTATAAAATGTATTTGAATTTTGAACTGAAACCATCACGGTTCATACCCAACTAGTAATATTCTAGTACATAACTATTTTCAGTAAATAATTAATAGATCTAGCCTTTATTAAATTTTTACTTAAATATTCTGCTGAAATCAGACAAGAGATACGTACGTAAAAGGCACTATGGAACGTGATATGAGAAAATAACCCGGCAGGGGCACCATGCTGGTTTTTAGATAACAATGTAGTAACGAAATATATAAGGGGAGATAAGTGGTGTAAATGTAATCTTTTTATAAATATTATATAAATCCTGAAAAACGTCTAGATGGGGTCGCACTACTTTTCTCAGAGATTATATTTCAGATAAATTAAATTATCCTTCCTTTTCTTACCGCCTTGCCACTGTGGTGGACGTTTAATAAAATCTTTTGCCCTAGTCAGTCCTTATTTGCAGTTTGGTATATATTTTCTAGAAGGGATATAGATGAAATAGAATAACGGCTAGCATTTGTTGTTGTTATGTGGTATCACAGACATTGAATTAGCTTTTACTTTTTTTATATCAACAAACATTTAACAAGAACATAATTCCGTTAATAGTGCCAAAATACGTGTGTTTATATAACATAAGATATATTCTAATACATGTTTTAACTTCGAGAAGTTGTTGCTTTAGAACCATAATTTAAAACTATAGGTTGCTCAGATCGGTTACCAAATTTTTAAATTTACAAAATATGCCAAGTGGCACATGAAAGTAAATACTCAGTACTTGTCATTTCAATAACTTATGGTATACTCGTTTAAGATATTGCAATAAAACCGTGGTATTGTCATAGATTGATAGCGAAAACTGGTACTTTTGAATTTCCTGAAACTAGGCTTCTACATGAATTTTTAAAATGAAGCATTTGACAAATATTTCCATATTTTCCAAATAGACTCATGAAGTTAATACTGCGATTTAACTAAATTAAGATAAAATGTCACTGAATTTATACACAATTATGTCAGCAAGTGACGGAGATACTCGGAGACATTATCGCTAAGAACCATACAATTTCGGAACCATTGGATAATTTAATCTCAACACTTAATTCCTAATATATTTTTTAACTGCTCTTAATTAATTCGCAAAATAGTTATTTTGGGGTTACTGTTGTTTTTCTTTTGTTTTAAACTAAATAAATTCATAAACACAGTTATTAATTAAATCTACAGTAGATAACTAATTAACGTTCGTAGATAATCCTATTTAAAATGCAATGTCGACATCAAAAATAGAAAAATTATTGAAGTAGAAATTTTGAATTTTCTCGACTTTCGATAATCAAACTGTATTCAAAATAAAGTTTTAATGTCCCTATCGATTTATTCAACTGTTTAACAAGCTCTATTTTTAGATTAAAAGATAATAAAGGGAAAGGTTCGGTTTTTTCAAATAAAATGGAAGAGTTCATTTTTCTATAAGGCGCAAATTAGGAATGAAATGCATCTATATAATTATGAAAATACTCATTGTCACTGATTACTGATCAGCATTCTTAGCGCAGTGGCAGTGTCATATCGTACAAGGTGATTCACAACATATACACAAAAATTTGGAAAAAGATGCAACATAAGAAATGGAGTCAATATCGTAAAAAAATCCTTATAGTTTTCGAGAAAAAAATTATTGAAGTTGTAGTACTTTCAACCATTACATAGCTGGACAAATCTAGCGTTATTCGCAATACACATGGCCTCAGCGAATACTGAAATCCGATTTTACTGTTCTTACGATACTGTTTACAATAGTTTTTTAGTAGTTAGTGTCAAAAATGGCTTGTATGTATAGCAACTCGGAGTTGATGGATATCGTTTTAATTTATGGTGAAGCAAGACAACATTTGTGTTAGTTCGTAGAAACTGAGTAAGGTGGGTCAAAATGTGTTTACACGTCGCGTCGGTGGACAAACGTTGTTGTAACATCAGGTATGTCAAATTATTCTATTATTTGAAACCACAAATTAATTTTATTGATTAATAATAACAATATAGGCGAAAGCAGTTGAATTTGCTGATATAAAATAGGTGCTATAAAATTCTATTTATTTCTTTCTAGTTTTTGTCAGTTTTTATCACACTTTGCCGCCATGTCGGTCGCATTGTGCGAGGTCAGGTTTTACAGTGGACCAGTTTCCAGTGCCGTGCGGAAATGTATTTTTAAATTATTTTCGAACTGCCTTATTGATTTTCATTAAATGTTTCACAATAATAGTTGTTTTTTTCCGTAGGACCAGTCCGCCGCGTGCACACGTGGTGTGCATCAGCAGGTTAAGCGCTGTTGTCATGTTGTGATAAAACTCCCCAATATTAATACTCACTGTATTTTGAACTGTTAATCTTACGCCCCTGTAATATACAACTTTTTTGTTCATTTATGATTACTCTATCTCATGCTGAAGTAATGGCAGTCAAACTTCTTACACCCTGTATATCGGCTCATTCATATTTCACAATTTTCACTTTCATAATTTTTCAAACTGTATATAGCTGGCGAGCTGTGGAGGGGCTCTGCAAGCTAAGAGAAGAATTCGCAACCCGCTATACGCATCTTGCTATATCGGCCATATGAGTTTATATAAACTTTGTGCAGTGTCATCTCGCCACTGGTTGGCATAATTGTACAAAAACTCAAATAATTTTTACCTTAACTTAGTAAAGTCACTAGCTTAAGCAAATGTTGCATTTTCAAGTAATTTTATCGCCCTATCTTAGGACTTAGATTCAAACGAACTTTGCTTTGTATGAATGTTCTAAGGAATTACATCCTACATAATGTAGAAAAACGAATTTTAATATTAGACGCCAGATTAAATACAAATATAATCTCTTCAAATATTTTTAATTAATCTAAAATCCGTTTGTGCATCTAAGTACATTACAAAATAGGGAAAAAACGAACATGTAGCGTGGAAGCACTTTGGCGATTGTTAATTCATCGTTTCGCAAGATTACTTTATAAAATATTTGCGCAGTTTTTCCTTGTATTCGGTACATTATCCTTCCAGTCTTCCTTCCACGTACATTTATAATAGCACCGCCAATGGATGAACATTAGTGAAATAAATAATTTGCTGGAATTGTTGATGTAATTGCTAGAAACGTCTTTTAAGCACCTTCTTTTAGAGGCGTCGTTGAGCGTAATTTTCGACGCTTTCAACCTTAATGGGCTGGTTATTTTGTTGATTTCTCTACTGGGTTAACTGTCAGTGCGTGCTTATAGGGTGATATAATACAGTTTACACCCTAATAAATAGTTTAAGATTGCGTTGAATATTAGATACTAATGACCAACTTAGTGATTCTATTGTTGGACAGAGAAGCCATGTGGATACTATACAGATTAAGGTAACTAACAAATAATTAATATGTTGAAGTTTGACATCATAGAGCACAATAGATTAGTGGAGCATATGGAGAAGCCACAATATTCTATCGATAACCTGAGATATTATGCCATTAATCGAACTAATTAATTGCAAGCTATCTTTCAGAACATTGAAACAGAACTGACATTTTCATCGTAGATAGCTGTTAATAAACAAATTGGTTAACTGATCGGACGAATACATTGCATAACTTATGTTGTACGTTACAGATATGTAATTAAGTATAACTAACAATTTAACTATCCGTTTATTTAACTAAATATTAATCGATAGTCAATATTATTTTTTTTTAATTATTTTAATCAAACCACTGCATTTAAACATAATTTTCACCAAAATAACGGGATTAACGAAAACTTGTACAGCACTACACGCCATACAGCATGCCATAAGATGACCTAATGGGGACGATGGGAATAGACAAAGACAACGCACGGCAACCAAATTTTGCTCCAAAGTCACTCAATAATAAGGACATTTATTTCGATTTAGATCAAATACGAGTTTGTCTGCAGAATTTATTTAACGGGTACCTACCTACATTTGAATGAAAGTTTTAGTTCAAATATTATCACAAATGAGTAAAATTATTAAAATGCTCAACATTGGGTGAAAATGTGCTCAGTAATATCACTCAATATTGCTTTAACCCACATCGATTTTTTTACAGTGTACGGAACTATGTGTCAAGGCGACACAAATTTTTAAGTAGGTACTGCAAGCTTCTCTGAAAGCTCTTCTATCAATAATATACTGATATAACTCAAGAACGGTACAGGACTGTCAAATATGTAGCTCTAGTGTGGTTATAAAATAACCAATTCATTCAGTGGTCATTCAGGCCTAGAAGAGAACAAGGCAGCAGACTCACTAGATAGGGAGGTTGCCGAATTTCATTTGACCAGAACCAGGTCTGACTTATGTAAAGCAAAAACAGTGGAGAACGCGCAAGAATTACCAAGACTCGAGGGTATTTATAATAGACCCTTGGAAATATAAAGCTAGAAATCTACTAGAGTTAACCAGGTTACATCCGTCAACTTGTCAAGTTGTCTTATATACTAAGAATTGCTAATTCAGATTTCAGCTTCCCTAACTAGACTTGAATGAAATGACCGAGTGCTTTAGAGTGCGGTGCTCATTTCTACATCTACAAGGAAATAGTTTAGGTATATTATTTTGATGTTTTTCTAGTTCATATTATTTTAAAGTATATCCAATAAATTATTTTTAAGTAAGTGAAGTTGTACGGTGGGAAAACGTAATTTAAAAAAATCAGAACGATAGACAGCTGATGTCATGTTCCAATCTTGTCGTCGTTGGTTTTAATACAATAATCTAATGATCTGTATGAAGACTAAAAAGAAAGTAGGTATCTAGTGTAAATGTGGCCAGCAGTTGTATTTGCTAAAGAAAGTTTAAATTAATTAAACCTCCCACAAGATCACAGTGGAAGGCTCTAATTTTTAACACACTCACCATTAACATAATTAACTCAATGATTCTAATATTAATTTTATATTTCTTAATTTTTTTTATGGAAGGAATATTTGTAAGATATCTAGATATTTGTGATTTAAATAATATTCTACTATATTTTTCTTTCATAATAATGTGAAAAAGTATTTAAAATTTGCTTTTCGAGAATCACTGTATCTGAATTTTAATAGATTGCTTTCCCTTCAAAAGGCAGTGCAATAATATAGAGAAAATGCATCTCTGTAGTATAGATTAACTTTGTTATTATCGTAGAGAGGCAAATCATGTCCAAGTAATAAAATATTTAAATCGTACTAGTACCTTTCCATAAATCAGTATTTCGTTAAATTATTTATGACATCGTGCCCCTATTCCTGATTATTATGTTAAAATTTAAATTAATTGTATTGGCAGAGTTATTGATTATAAATGTCAACCAAGGTACCTTTTTTGTGTTAAAACTAGAAAAAAAAATTTTAAATATGAAAGCAAAGCTATTTACTAGAAGTTGTTTACGACGATATTAAATATTGTACAGGGTGTTCTCAAAAAGCATGACAAATAGTGAGATAGATGGGTCCACTTCCAAAAATCTGGCTATTAGAACGTGTCTAAAGTGTAATGAATAGAAATAAACATGAATTGACTATGAAATTTGTATCCAACACATTACTTTCATATACATACAGGGTGATTCAGAACTTATCCAAAAAAATTTTGTAGGCACAGGGGACTCTTACAAATACAATTTTGTAAAAAAATCGAATAGGGCAGTTCGAAAATGATTTTAAAAAAACACTTCTACACGACACTAAAAACTGGTCCACTGTAAAACCTCACCTAGCGCAAGGCAAAACATGCAGCATGAACGGACAAAAAATTTCTTTCCCAAGGAAAAAAAAATAAATAAAATTTTATAACATTTATTTTATATCAGCAAATTCAACTGCTTTTGCCGCTATTGTTATTATTAATTAATAAAATTAATTTGTGCCTTTAATTAATAAAATAATTTAACTTACCTAATGTTACAACAGCTGTTCAAAATTTGGTCCACCGACGTGTAAACACATTTGGGCCCGCCCGTCTTACCCAGTTTCTACGAACTAATGCAAATGTTGTCTCGCTTCACTATAATACAAATGCTTCACCATAACACAAGCGTTGTCTTGCTTCACCATAAATTAAAACGATCTCCATCAACTCCAAGTTGTTATACACGTAACCCATTTTTGACACTTGAAAAACTAATGTAAACACTATTCGGAATCACCTGGGGCCATGTGGAGAGAGAGAGAGCGATAGCTCAGCGATGTAAGGGTTGTAAATACTACAACTTCAATAATTTTTTACTATGTTGACTCCATTTTTCATGACGCATCTATTCCCAAATTCTTTGGATAAGTTGTGAATCACCCTGTATAGAATATACCAATATTTTAATATCCATGTCTAATATAGTTTCAGAAGTAGACTCATCAAACGTTATAGGATAATCCTGAAAAAGCGTTCTATTTTAATATAACATACGAAGGGTGAATTAATTAAAATAATTATCATTATTTGGTTACGCTTTTTAAGAACATCCTTTACAAAATTCAACATCATCATAAAAACTTCTGTCTAGAACATTTTTTTAACCTTAAAATTGAGAAAGTTAAAGTGAATAATAAATAATAACTAAACATATACGTTATTTAATATAGGGCAGGGCTTATGTAAATATAACATTGTTTGGATTAGAAATTTTACTAAAACTTTTTAAAAAACGTGGTTCTCGGAATATAAAATCTAAAAAATAATAACAGTTTTCTCCATTTTATAAGTACTTTTTATCTGTCGGTATATTAAAACAATATAAAAACCCTGAAATGTTTTCCGTTCTGATTGTGCATCACAGCACTATCAATATTGCACAGATTTAACATCAGTTGGAAAAAACCTTCGCCCTAATATGTTATCTACTGTTGAAGTTCACCGAATCACCGGATACCAAATAATGGACTTTAAATTTAAATAGAGCGCCGCGAATGGCTCATTTTTCAAAAGCTTCAGGAAATTAAGAATTGATTTTCTCTTAGCGGATAACCTAATAATTTACCTACGTCGGTACACTTTTTAAACTTTCAATGAGTTTATAATTGCCTCAGCTTGATTGGCAACTAAAATGGTTCTCTAACAGTAGGGAATATCTAAAATTTATTCAACGTGGGAAATAATGGGTTGAATTTATTTTTATGATGGCAACCCAGCGTGCAACCAAATAATCTAATGGAATCCTAATTACATTACATTTTTACTCTGTCTCTAGACGCATTTTCTAATTGCAAAATTATATCCGGTAATTGAGTTCCATGAAAAGACATAAAAATTGCTCATACTTATTCTACTGAGTGGAAAGTATATAATTTTTTCAAATTATAGACTTTTGGATACTATCTTCAGTGATATTTTCATTAAATCTGCCATTAAATCTATATTGTAGATATATTAGCTACTTTTATTGGCCGTTGTTGGTGTTGGCAAGGTAGCAACATAAAGTGACGTGACAATAATTGCCAGTTTTTACTACGGAAGTTCCTAATTCTGAATATTCCTGAATAAGTTTTTTTATGTTTAAGTATACCTACCTCTATATTTTGCTCATACCTTCGCATATGAAAACAACCTTATTAATTACATACTTAGTTTGGCTATTAATCTGTTTTGTCTGTACACCATAGATTCATTTAAACTAAATATTTGCTGTCAAACATAACTTCATTTGGTAAAAATTGAGAACAATTATTATTATTCATTTGTACAAAATGGGTCAGGGAAAACGCAACCGTGGTAATAAAAATTACAAAGGCAAACAATGTGTCCTCCCAGCTGCTCTTCACAAAGTTCTGCACGTCTTTGTATATTCTAGAAAACACTTCTTAGCATGGCTGGTGCAATGGAATTGATTTCAGTAATGATTTGTTAGTCTAAAGTTCGTGGATTTCATTTTAAAACTAGATTTTTCAAATGTCCTCAAAAACAAGAAGTCAACAAGAGATAAATAGGGACTATGTTGTGGCCATATGTTCATCAAATGATGTTGAAACCAACAGAACCGTTCACAAATTTCCAGCAATGCAATAGATTTCGCGATATGTTATGGTTTTGTCAAAAAGAGACCACAATACGTTTTCTGGACACGGCGCACCAAATCCCTATTTTCTCTAAATAGTACAGTCATTGAAGCTTTTCACCTCCGAATTCTTTGAAACTGAACCGATCTACTTGAAATTCGGCAGATAGAGAAAATGTCAATGAACATTAGTGACATAGCGCCGATTGACGCTTCCACCCTGTTGGGGGTTGACACCCCTTCTCTTGGGTGGATTTTTTTTTCAAAAAATTTTTTCGAGAAATCAATAGTTTTTTAGTTATTCGCGATTGAAAACTTTGCAATTTTGAATGAAAAAAAACACTTTTTCAAAGTATTTTTCGTGAATAACTCAAAAACTACATATTTTATTAAAAAAAAGTATAAAGAACAAAAATGTAGCTTATAAATAAACAAAGAAAATCGCTTTTTAAAAAGTGTTGCACGTCGTATACAAAGCGAAATATGATTAGTGGATGGGGACTTGTTTTGGGGGGAATACTCGAATCCATGTATTCAACGTCAAATAACGGAAACATGATTAATTTTACTTGTATAACGCTTCAGGAGTTTTTTGTAGTACTCAAAAAGACCTTCAAAATGAGCACTTATAGAAGTTAATTAGAGCAAAATTGAAGGAGTTATCGTCAAAAACAGATGGGTTGCTCATATTTTTTAAGGAAAAATAAGCAGTAAACGCTGTACCATTTCCATCAGAATTAAAATTAATCGTAGACCCTTTACAGTTAGTTTTGTTTTAGTGTTTTTCATACGATCCTGAAGTTAGACCGGTTTAGAATGCGTATTTTTTTAATAATGTACGGTAAAAGTTGAAAACGTATTTTTCATTATTCAAAAAAAATTGCCTTATTTATATAATAACTCTGAAACTATGAAAGATACGTAAAAAATGATAGACAACAAAAATGTAGCTTTTTTTTTACCAAAATATTTTGCTTTTTTTATTTCTACAGCATAAAAATAAAGGAGATATCGTCGCTTGAAGTATCCATTTTAGTGAAAAAACGACCTGTCTCGAGCCCTTCGATCCTTTCCCTTTAAAAAACGAAGGACTTAAAAGGTTTTATATGCAAACGATCTTACAGCTCTTGAAATTATCTTTAAAATGCTTTTTTGTAGGATACTATAGCTTCAAAATTAACCGAGTTATGGTAAAAAAACCAATGACATTTTTTCGGAGCAAAATAGGCTTTCTCATTTTTATATATTATATATTATATTATACAAATAAAATAAGTAAAAAAAATTAGTGTGATTATTTATATGCAGCGTAGCAATTTTTTTTATGATTGATTATATTTAAAAATCGATTATAGTAAAAATATTTTACATTAATATTTGTAAAAAGAGTAGTTTATAAGAGTTGAAAATGGCAAAAGTAAAATATTCTTTCATAAAAAATATAAAGGAAATTTTATTTTAAATTATTGCACAATTACAGCATTCCAAAATTTAAAACGTATTTTTTTATCATTTTTTTAGCACAGGGGTGATTTATAAGTGTTGAAAAGTATTATGAAATACAAATTCTTTTATACGCAATGAGGGAATTTTTATTTTAAATAATTGTACCGTTAAAGCATTCCAAATCTTCAAAAAGTAATTTTTTATCATTATTTTTTGCATAGGGGTAGTTTTTAAGGGTTAAATAAAGGGTCGAAAAGATCAAAAATATGATAAAACTTGTTCGAGAAGACGGAACATTATTTTATCTTTGTGCTTGAACAAGATTTTTATCAATAAAATGCTTAAACCCCTAAAAAACAAAAAGCGTCAATCGAGCTTATGTCACTTTTGAACTTGACCCTAAGATGAGCCTTATTCTAAATTTTCATGCAAATCCATGCCGTTTCAAAGAATTCGGAGGTTACAGCTGATTGTCAGCTTCAATGACTGTATTAAAATGGAGTTTCGTATAATAAAATAACCAGGCTTTATCTGAAGAGGAAGGTGATATCCAGAATATTTATTCTTCTTGAATAAACCCATTATCAAAAATGCCGTGGCATATTTGGATGCTTCAGTTCTTGCAACATCGTTATGCTGTAAGGGCGCATATTTGACTGTTTTAGAGCACGTCGGACACTTCTCGGGGATACGATAAGCTCTGAGGCCAGTTTACGGCGTCAATCTCGCGTCGCTAATCCTTCTCAAATGTTATTTCGAATTTCTGTAGTTAATACTTAGTTTCATAGGTGTATGTTTACGATTCTCAATTAGTATAACTCTGGAGTTTAGTGGTGATTTGGTAATGTAGAATCAGGAAATGCACTTGCAAGTCAAACAGTTGTATATGAAGAAGGAGCAAAATAATGCTCAAATACGAATGCTGGTTGTTTCATGCTGTACAGCATGATAACGCACTTACACCGATCAACAGCTAACGACAACTGAATGACCACCGTACAACACCTGTTGTTTTACACTGTCACGTGACTACAAAAGTCGGTAGTACTCATAGACCTAGTAAACTATGGACTGGCCCTAGAAAGAGAGGTCGAACGCGCTGATTTGTGCAAGGCAGATGAAGCTAGTTGAGGCAAATACCGGTAAAACAAATGATGGTATACCGGTACAAAATGCCGTAAAAAAAACTTTGAAGTAAATGTCATGTATTGACATTATTGATTGATTTCTTGAATTTTTGTGTGATTTAGTTAGTGTATGTGAAAGATTCGTAAAAACTAAATATGGTGCAATCGTGTTCTGCGATAAATTGCATAAAGAGACGTTTAAGTGCAGAAAAATTAAATTTCATAGGTAGGAAAGAAATTATGATGGTACCAGCATGTTTATACGTTTCGCATCTTTCTGAAAATAATGACCAAGTAGAGTGTGTCTCCGACGATAACTTATTATAGATTATATTATTTCCCCCATCCTCAAAATAAAATATCATTTTAACGTCCAAATTTTGCCACTTTAAATGTGTTACTCTTCAAATTATTTTTTAACATCAAACCGAATATAACGAAAAAGTTTTAACTGAAATGTGCTTAGCAAAAATTCTCTTCAAATAATATGTTGAACGAAGAAAGCATCGACTTAAGTTTCAATTTATACAGTTCTGCAAAGCAAGAAAATATGAAATATTTGAAACAACTACGTCAGAAGAGCTTGCAGTAATTTTAACCGATCGAGTTTACGATATGAGGAAAATAAATGGAGAGATACATAAATAACGCACTATAAAAACTATTTGGAATATTTGGAATTTGCTAAAACAATTCAAATATTGTACTGTAATTAGGCCAGTAATATAATAAACATTTTCACATGCCTACACTACTGGAAAAAATTATTTTTTTTGTCTTTTGGTCTATATTATTTTTATAAAGTCTTTGAATACGGCTCAACAGAAAAAAGGGGTAAGGAATCGAGTATAACTAGCTGATTGGTTGAATAAAATGTAACGCGCTGCAGTCGAAATTCTGTGAACGAAGCTTAAGCCCTTACTAGCTCCATCTCTCTCGCACACGTCTGAGCGATTGTCGTTTATATAGGCGAAATGACAGTTGGGCGAGTCCAGTAGTTTATAAGGTAGTACTACACTCCACTTCTACTGAGTAACCTATTGCAATATGAATATGGGGATGCGTTTTCTCTGACCCACTCTTTATTAAAGAATTCTACTGTTATCTATTAGATTACTTTTTGCAAATTTAAATGTCACAATGTACCTACTACTTACATCCTTTTAAATGTTTTCAGTTAGCCAGATTCATGATGTGATACAATAACTGTATTTTCATCCAACAAATTAAATTTTATACCTATACAAAAATGTTAAATTTTCAAGTACGATTTGATATCGACCATTTCATTTTAGTCTCTCCTAGTAGTGACCTAGATATGTCACCTTCAATTACTGTTACAAATATCAATTTCATATCAGTTCCTATATTAAATACATTTTTATAACTTCGCGCCTTCTACTAAAGGAATAAGTTTTATAAACACAGCCTTTTAATTTTCGGCAGCACCTTCTTTTTTGGTTACAATAGTTTTGAAAGAGATTAGTGCCACCTTAAAATTGTTTCAATCTTTTGTACGCATCTGTGATATCTTGTTCTTGTTAAATTAAGAAATACTTTCAAAATGTGTGCTGGCATCTTCAGCTTCACATATTATCTAACATAAATCTGACTTTACCGCATCCTAAGCACTTTCGCGGAGGCTCGAGTAGAATGATAATTTAACAC
This sequence comes from Anoplophora glabripennis, assembly GCF_000390285.2. NCBI lineage: Eukaryota > Metazoa > Arthropoda > Insecta > Coleoptera > Cerambycidae > Anoplophora > Anoplophora glabripennis. Next base: position 990,688 of record NW_019416234.1, on the reverse strand, counting down.
TTGATATGAGATATGGCAGCTAAATTTTGAACATCCACTTGCACGATTATCCAAACACTTACCACATACTAAATACATAACAGCTCTTCTGTATTCCGTAGTCGAATCAGTTTTGTGTTTTACCAGCCAGTTTTATACATTTTTTGATTTACGTTACTACATCCAATAAGAAACGAAAAAATATTATAGCAAAGCTTCGGTGTATAATATATAAAACATCAATTTGCAGTAAGAAAAAATCGTAATGTTATGGAAATAATCACCTAATTTGTAACTAAAAAGGGTTTGCAGAAGTTCTTTTGATCGCTCTGGCAGTGTGTTAAGCTCTCTGATGTTAGGTATAGGATCATTTGTTTCTCATCAAACTGTCTGGATGAAAAATGGGGATGTGCTTACTTTTTGCGAACTATTACGTAGATAAGATCTAGGAGGTAGGCGCAGAATATACAATATACAGGATATTAAAACAGTGAAAACTATTTTATAAGCAAAAAGTACCTCAAAATATCTAAAAAACTTGAACATAGATCTGATTAGTTTTTGTTTACAAGTTACAAGCATTTTAAAAAATATAATTTCATATTTCAAAGTTGCCTGATAAATACTATACGAATGCAAGCCTTACATCGGCGAACTAAAGATTCCGCCACTCGGATGAGATTTGGATCATGTATTTTCTAGTTAGCTGCATCCTGAATTCATTCAAGTAAATGCTGATGGATAGTGATTTCAACGTGGTAGACAAGCTGCTTCATGATATCCCCATAAATAAAAGTCCACAGGATTTAGATCTGGAGAACGCGGTGGCCATGCTATTGCACATTGTTGACCTATTATTAAATAACTTTACAGCACAAGCAAACAATAAATGAAGTTATTTGAAAAACGCGCAATAAACAATTTTTGTAAAATTTCAAAGCTAATATGGCAAATATTATGTTGTCATGTGTGTCATCAATTTTGTGTTTCCATATACAGAAGGGTTTTAAAATCACATTTATCAGTATTTTCTCGAAATGGTACGTCGGGTCAAAAAGATATAAGGCTATCGCTTCTTTGTAATTTTCAGAAAATACGAAAAAAAGTTTAAGTGGCGCGGAAATACTGCACGAAAAAAGATCACCATACCTTTGAATCAACCAAAAACTCCAATACCCTGTTCTATTAATAGAAGAAAAAGCTTTCTGAGTAAAATCATTTAATAATTTCTATACAAATAGTGTTATTAACTGTTAGTAGTGACATATTACTAAATGGAAAATGCTTACAATTTATTTCATTTAAGCATATTCGAAATTGTTCACAAAATTGTTTTTTGTTGATATTCCATCTTAAATTTTCTTTTCCGAGAGCTAAAAGTATTGCATAAATAGCACAGCAAATAAGCTAAAATAAGTTTAAATTCGAATTTAATTCTAGATTTCGTCGTTTAGAGCTGTCTTGACTCGCCCAAAAAAAGAAAGTCATTAAATACGTATTCCATAAATCAAACACACAGTTCTTTTATTACCTTGTTTAGGTCAAATCAATATTTATTTCGCTTAAATCCGCGATGGAGCAAGGCAACCGGCAAATTAAAAAATGAATAAATCAACTCAAATCCATTTTAAAGTCGATTCGTTCTTTCAGACAGCAGCATATTCGTTGAAGAATTCGTTTAGAATTGATTACCTAAAAGTATATTTTTATATTACGCATATTATGCACATACTTAAATAACAGTCCATGAAATATTGTTTGACTACTCTAGGCTACTGTTACTATCAGTCTTTGAACGAATTAGGATTTTAAATTCTTTAGAAAGATTGCCCCTTTCGAAGAAACTAAAACAATAAACTTCTTAACTAGAATTAGCCAAGGGCTGTTGACAAAAATTTATTTTTAATATTTTTTATTTCAATTACCTATCATTTAATAATTCACAGTTGTTATTCGACTTCGAAAAAGTACATCCACTTTGAGAAGGGAAAATCCAAGAAACGTAAGGTGAGATCATATCACTACATACATATTATAAAACAAAGTCCTCCGCCGCGTCTGTCTGTCTGTTTGTCTGTCTGTTCGCGATAAACTCAAAAACTACTGCACCGATTTTTATGCTGTTTTCACCAATGGATAGAGTGGTTCTCGAGGAAGGTTTTAGTATATAATTTGTTAAGTTTTTGTATACATTAACGATATTTGTTGGAGGTGTCGGAAAAAATAAACCGTCTGGGAGCTTTCAACGAAAACGCTGCCTAAACCCTTTGAGATATAACAAAGTAATGTATAGTGGAATTGTGTATCTGATATAGGTCTACAGAAAAGTCCGCGTTGGCATATGTCTATCTCTTAAGAATAACATACTATATTTCTATTATACCAACATTTGCAAACATTTTTGAAAACATTCTAAAATCGCAAATTATAAATTATATAGAAAATGAAAATCTATTCAATACTAACCAGTACGGTTTTAGAAATAAGCTCTCGACAACTTTAGCCATAGACAGACTGGTAACGGAGATCAATACTGGTTTTGAGCAAAAAGATTTTGTTTGTTCTCAGTTCCTAGATCTGACCAAAGCTTTTGACTGTGTATCTCACCCAATCCTGATAGATAAATTGTCATACTATGGTTTCACTGCTCACAGTGTTTGTATCATACATTCATATCTTAGTAATAGGAGACAATATGTTATGCATAACAATATATCATCAACCTGTCTAGGTATCAATGCAGGCGTACCACAAGGGTCCATTCTTGGTCCTGATCTATTTCTGTTATATGTTAATGATCTACCCCTATCAGTGAATAACTCAGTTTTAACTATTCAGTTTGCTGATGATACCAATTTAACAAATCGTAGTCCTTTAATTGATGACTTATTAGAAGAGGCGCGTCAAGCGGAACTAATGATTCAGAGTTGGTTTCTCTCTAACAAACTTAAGTTAGATTCTAGTAACACAGAAACTTTAATATTTACTCTAAGAGAGGCTAAAAATATTTTAAATCCTAAATCTGTAAAATTTTTAGGAGTTCATCTAAATTCTAAATTAACATGGGACTGTCACACAGATTATATAGGTAAAAAAAATATCAAAACATTTGTACCTCCTTCGCAGTTTGAGACACAGTGTCATCACAAAATTTGATAACAGCCTATCATAGTCTCATTCATTCTTTATTATCTTATAGTATATTAATTTGGGGACACTCTGCTTCTTCTGCTGATGTATTTGCTCTGCAGACAAAAGCGATAAGAATTATAGCCAGTCTTAAATATAGAGACGACTGCAGGCAAAAGTTTATCGAATTAAAGATACTAACACTGCCTTGTGTATATATTCTGCATTGCTTACTTCATATAAAAAACAATGTTGAAAGTTATACTATGAGGAATGAAATTCATGCACGCCATACAAGAAATAATACGATCTTACAAGTGGGTTTTTCGAGAGTTGCAAAAACTAGAAATGGTTCTTGTTATTGGGGAATAAAATTCTATAACGCTCTACCTAAAGAAATTAAGGATCTGAATTTTTCGAGTTTTAAGTATAAGTTACAGATTTATCTGTTGCTCAATGCATTTTATAGTCCTCAGGAATTTTTAAATAGCAATTTGCTAACAATGATGTCTTAGAATTTTTTTTCTTGTCTTAGTTTTATCTTTGTTTTAACTTGAATATGTTTGTCTATTATTTTATTTCTGTCTTGTTTTTCATATTATCTACTACAAAATAGTTTTAGTGTTAGTATTTCTGTGTGTACTGTTCTTTTTTGACTTGTGCAAATACTTTGTATACTTGAGCACCAATAAACTAAACTATTAAACTATTAATACTTTAAAAAATGGTCAATTATAAAGCGGTAATTGGAAAGCTATTTACACGAATACGGTATTAATCCTTACCATTTTAAATACGTTAGTTGGCTTGAGCATTTCATGAAGATTATTTTTTCCCTTTACACCATGCAAATTAAACCTTAGGAGATATAGCAAAATCAAAATAATGCACAACGAAATTAATTTCGTGCCGCCGTGATTCGACCGGGCCGCGCGGGCGCCCCGTGATCCCGCGCCCCGCGTCCGAGCCGGGGGGATCCGAGAGTTTATGTAGTGTATCAATGTATGGTGGAATTGTGTATCTTATATATGCCTACAGAAAAGTCCGCGATGGCATATGTCTATATGTTAAAGATAACATACTACCTATATCCATTTTAATACTTTAAAAAATTGGCAATTATAAAACGGTAATATAAAAGCTGTTTACACAAATACGATATTAATCCTTATCATTTTAAATAAGTTAGAGGCTTTAAGCATTTTATGCACATTATTTAACTCTTTTACACCATATAATTTAAATGACTATCTTAGGAGTAATCGCAAAAAAATTACGTACGCGAGAATAAAATTCAAGCGCCTCGCTTCGCTTGATGCGATCGCCGACCCTCCCCCCGCACCGTCTTGCCTACTGTTTAGCTAATAAGCCGAACGATAACGTGCGCGTGATCCTTTAATAAACTAACTTGGAGCGAATGGAGGTGACGACTGATGACTGTGTTTTCTTTCTGGGTGTTGTTGGAAAGTTATAATTGCGTTCAATATTTTAAGGTCACATTATTGTTTTGTATTTGTTGTCTTTAGGTAGTCGGAACATACATAAATACTTGCAAACATACTTTTATTTCATTGAGTTTTAATAATTTGATTTTTTTTTCTTATTGTGAATCATTTAAAACTTCATAGTAGCATTTTTGTTTCGTGTTTGTTTTCTTTAGGTAGTTAGATGCCTAACTACTTACTTATTAATTAAAATTGATAGTCCTGAACATAGGTACTTTAATTTAATTCGTTTTGTTTTCACATTGTTGGTAGTTACCTATATTGTTTTAAATTTAAAGGTTTTGCATTTTTAGTTTTGAGTTCGTTTGTTGTCTTTAGGTATATAGATATATCGTGAATTATTTTAAAATTAATATTAGGGTCGCATTAGATGAAAGATGATTGATTTTTTGTTTGTTACGATTTAACTCAAAAACTACTCAACCAATTTTACCGAAAGCTACATCTCCTCGGAGTAACATAGGCTATTTTATATTTGCCCGTGCGAAGCCGGGGCGGGTTGCTAGTTTTTTATATAAAACAAAAATTGACTATGACATTTTCAATAAAATTGTAATTTCTTATAAGACCATCTTAAAAGAGACAGAAAAAATTCTTTCAATCAAACAATTATTCAAAATGTGCAATCTACAGGGTGTTCTACCTAAGAGGAATTCTTCTGTAAATCTGCTACTGTAAAATTTATTTAAAAAAATGGTTTTAATAAAAGTTGCCTGGAATTGTGTGGGCCATGTAAAGAAAATATTTTAAGCTCTACAGGGTGTTTCATTTCGCGTGGGCGCTACTTAACTTTGTTATTTTAAATATAACAGCCTGTATATTGTTGCATTTTTGAATTCTTTGGTTAATATTAGGTAGTTTATTAAATGTATATGTGTTTCAAACTTATCGATTTCGAGATAATCAGTTGTTTTTTAAACAAATCACAATTTTAGCTCTCTAAATGATGTTAGATAGCGTCTAAACCGTAACAGGCAGAAACCTGCAGTTTTCACAGTTCGTTTTGGCATAAATTACTCTATCTTGTCATGTGTGAGTAAAACGTGTACCTACTTTATTCAGACTCGGAAATACTGAGACCTAGATTTAATAATCTTACGAGTTGAAAAACTTTTTTTTTCAAGTGGAATGACCCATATTAATTGTCATGGGCGAATGCAAAATTGAATGCCCTTTCGACCGATATAAGGTTGTCCATACTTATCTCTAACAGTTTTCCAGAAAAATCAGGTTCTTTTCTAAAGTCCCAAAAAATAGCTATGTAACAGCATCAAGAGGGCCTTGCAAACCCACTTTTCTCTCACATTTTATCAGGCCTGGGATTGACAGTGTCAATATTTACTCGCATGTTTAAAAAGTGGTTTGACAAACAAAAGTAAATCATTAACAACTAAAACAAAACGCAAAACGATACAAACTGAAACTCGGAACACAACAAGAAGAAGAATACTTAGACCGCTAATTTACATAATTTGCTTGAAGTGTCCTCCATTTTGATTAATACACAAATGAATTCGATTTTTAAAAGACTGTTCAACATTGGTCAACATGTCTGGCGTAATTTTTTGAAATGCTTCTGTAATGCGCTCCCGCATGTCTTCCATGGTAGTTGGCGGTGTAACGTAGTAAACTTTGCTTTTTATAAATCCCCATAAGAAGAAGTCGCAACTTGTCATATCTGGACACCTTGAAGGCCAACTCAATGGTCCCCAGCATCCAATCCATTGGGAAAAGTTTCGTGTAAAAACTGACAAACTGCAGCGGTATTGTGTGCAGCACCATCATGTTTCATCCACATTCTTTAAAGAGTAGCTAAAGGAATGTCGCCTAACAAGTCTTCTAGAGTGTTTGTTAAAAAGTTTTAAAACTGCTCCAGTTAGATGCTGGTCAAAAAAGAATGGTCCAATGACATGGGTTCCCAAAATAGCTCCTCACACATTCAAAGACCATCGTTGGCTATGAGTTGTCTGGAATTGGTGAGGATTCATTGGGTCATAATAATGGCAATTATGACTATTAACAAAACCATTTGTATGAAAAGTAGCCTCATCGGAGAACATGACCCGTTTAAAAGAATCATCATCTTGATTTAACATTTCAAGTGCCAACTGACAAAACTCCAGTCTCCGCTGAAAGTCTACTTTTAGTAACTCTTGGTGTGGATGCGATAAGGATGTGCTGTGCTGTGCTTTTGTAAAATCCTATGTATCGACGTTGTACTAATACAATTGCAAGGCCTTCTTGACGCTGTTACATAGCTACTTTTTCGGATTTTAGAAAAAAACCTGATTTTTCTGGAAAACTGTTAAAGATAAGTATCGACAACCTTATATCAGTCGAAAGGGCATTCAATTTTGCATTCACCCATAATAATTAATATGGGTCATTCTATTTGAGAAAAAAAAGTTTTTCAACCCGTAAAATTATTAAATGAAGGTATCAGTATTTGCCAGTCTGAATAACGTACACGTTGTACTCACAGACATCAAGATAGAGTAATTTATGCCAAAACGAACTGTGAAAACTGCAGGTTTCTAACCCTTACGGTTTAGACGTTATCTAGCCTCATTTAAGACCTGAAATCGTGATTTTTTTTCAAAAGCAACTGATTATCTCGAAAACGGTACCCATGTACTGTACATGTAATAAACTCTACCTAATATTAACCGAGGAATTCAAAAAACGCAATAATATGCAGGGTGTTCAATAATAATAAGAAAGTTATGTAGCGCCCACGCGAAATGGAACACCCTATAAAATTTAAAATATTTTCTTTACATGGCCCACATGATTCCAGGCAACTTTTATTAAAACTATTTTTTTATAAATTTTACAGTTACAGAGTTACAGAAGAACCCCTCTTAGGTGAGACACCCTGTATATACATAATTCCAGAACGTTAACGTTACGGATTTTGATGACACTGATATTGAAAATTAGTTTCAAATTCTGTTGTATCAGATAAAATGAAAAAAAGACATGAAATAAATAGAACTGTCATTTTGTGCTCTATTTAAACCCTATTGAAGCTTGGAAGCCAAGGAAAATAAAATGTAACTCGTATCTGGGAAAGAACGCATTTTAGCAAAAGCTCTTTGAATTCACTTAGTATTTTTGATTTGCGTCATATATGAGTAAAAGTTGGATGCAATACGTGTTACTTTTTATATCAAAATATGTTTCATCTTCTTTCTTTAGGAGATAAAATTGCTGAATTCATTCTAAGAACTTGAACAGTACAAACGGTTCCATATCTTAATTCAGTCAATAAGTGTCTAAAACTCTAAAATGTTGCACTTTTCTTCATTTAATTTATTTCAATATTCTTTTTTCTTCTATTACTAACATTAGTTCGATTCTCCTACAACAAGGAAATTCAAAGTATGCTGAAAGCTTGTTCAAAATTGTTTTTAACTAAACGGAACTGAATCGGAAATATATTAATATTTTCCTTCATTCAAAATTCCTTCATTTGATCTCGATAGAATCATACTTTTGATGAAAAAGTTACAATTTGTAGAGTACAGTACATTGGATATAAATGTGAATAATATTTATCTATAATAGGTGTTCCACGGAACCCATCTTGAGTCCTTTTTATTTTTCATTTTCATTAATGCTTTTATTCCTAAATTCACATCACTTATACTCTTTGCTGATTGAAATATGCACCATAAATGCACTAATCTCTAAACATTATTGTAGAAAAAATATAAACTTTTATAACTATATAGATTACTTTAAATTCATAGGAAAGAAAACTTTTTGTTTTGCTTCTTCCCTCCCATTTGCTCTTCTGAGCGTTGGATTTAAGTTAGTTTCCTATATTTCCATTATATGCCATATTTCCATTATTTTTCCATTATTTTCTTATATTTCCATTATTTTCCTATATTTTTCATTATTTCCTATATTCCTATATTCGTATATTCTTGTATTCCTATATTCCTATATTTTTTATACGCCTATATTCCTATTTCATATATGTCCTATATTTCATTATTTCCTATATGCCTATATTCCATATATTTCCTATATTCAATTAGTTCCTATATTTTAATTATTTCCTATATTTCCATTATTTCCTATATTTCAATCATTTTCTATATTTCCATTATTATTCCTACATTGCTATTAAATGTCCATATCAGACTGTTAAATTGTGTTTATTTAAAACAGTGTGAAATAAATGAAAAGAAGTAAATCGTTCTAGAACCGGCACCATTTTCACTCAACTTCTGAACGGATTTAATTGTTTTGTATAACGCATTCTAAAGATTAAATTCAACCTCAACTGCAATAATATATTTTATTCACCCAATTAATCCGGACACTATTTATTATGGCACTTGCCACTAAAATTTCCAGCTAACTAATTTCAGTACGCTAATGGCTTAATTATCTTAAACAAAATGTTGTGAAGTTTGCCAGGCTTTGTACGACATTTATGTTCGAAAAGTTGAGTTTGAATGCGTCTCTCATAATGAAGTTAACTAACACTAATTTAGCTGGATAATCGTTAATTATTCAGTTCGCCTCCTGTGAGCATAATTTCAGTAGGTATAAGTATCGCTTTATTTTTCCGTTACCTCGAATATTTACAGAATGATTATTTTTGAGGTCTTTGCGAAGATTAAATACTAAAATACTTAAATAACTTAAATAAGATTAAATTAATGTTAAAGGAATAAATATTACATTTAGCAAACTTATGTTCTTTCTTAATAATTGTAGTAAAAACGTAAAATACTAAATATTTAACCAATGTTTTTTTAATTTCTAAGAATACGCTTTAGCTAATTAAGGAGCAATCATGCAAATCCAGATAAACCCATAGAAAGTGATTCCGAGATAACTTCAAAAAACTTGTAACTTATAATCCGCTAACAAATCTAAAAAACTTTCTGTGGTAATTAATTAGTATTCATGATAAGAACATAAATAAGGCATATCGATAAAAAAAAGCTTGCCGTATATTTTTTAAACATTTAAGTTTGGATTCATCTGGTTTTGATTGAAAATATTGTTTTTTGTATTTAAAACTTATGGTGGAGGCGGAGGTGTTCAGAATCGTTACATTGTATTAAAATGATAAATACCTAATTGTTAATCTCCCACCTAGGCATCCTACCAAAACAGGAGACCCAATATAATAACAAAACACTTTTTAATAATATATTAACAAATCAATAATAAATTCTACAAGAATAATAACCAATTATTATTAAAATTTTCTAAGCTAATTAAAAATGTAGGCCTACAAAACACATTTTTCGTATACCGAGACCCCCTCCTCAAGACAAATACAAGCTTTCCTCGTCATCTTCATAGTGCTCCTCTACCACTCTGACTTGCCTATCACCTGCATTCAACAGAATATTGGTATACCAACTCAAGTCTTCGTTTTGTTCCCAATTTTGTCCAAACTGTTGCGCCGTGAGATTTCTAATAGAAGCCTTTTCGAATGCACTGCAACGACAATCACACGTTTTAGAGAACTACACAGCTATTAAGTATCAAAATATTACAGGAAACTTCTTAGGGGTTGTTCCAAAGTATTTCGCATTTCCGATTTACAAAGTAGCATAACGCATGCAACAATATGAATAAGGATTTAACTTGGTTTGCTTGAAAGTTGGATTTATCCAGAATTTTTCTGGATTTATCTACGTTTGCTTGAAACGTTGGTTTTAAAGCTGAATTTCTATAGGATTTATCGTGATTTGGCTGAATCGATAAAGCTCACACGAATTAGTCGATATCGACTTTAAAAACGCACCAACTAAATCTGGATTTGCATGCTTGCTCCTCAATTGTTATGACAACTAGCCACAAAAATATTGCTAATAAAATATTTCGCTAAAATTATGTTTAGAAAAAAAGGTTTATGGTTCAAGCAATTATAAAATCTTTACAAATTCAGTAACGTTTTGCCTCTACTTACTTAAGGTTAGCGTTTTATCGCATTATTAGTAAGACAATGATAGAAGGAAATCCATGTAAACTATAAAAAGGTTGAAATACAAATACTTTAATTTTTCGCAGTGAAAGAACATGGAAAACATGAACACCCATGTAATTATCGGAATGTACATTTTCTATTTTGTCGACAATTTTGTAAAAATACTCAATAATTATTCATCTACTTCGAATTTCTTCCGAGATACTTTAACTCGGTATTATTGTACTGTGTATTTTCCGCACGAAGTTGTTCAATTAATTTATGGTTAGCTTATAACGAATACACAAAATATTCTAAACATTTATTTGCTTCAATTTGTATTTTTAATATAGAAAGTCTGTTCAGAAAATAACCGAACTTTTTGAATTACGCGCTAATGGAGATATTTAATGATATGCGGTTCGCACCATTGCGTTGCGTATAACTTCCTTTTCTTCTTGGATTGTTGATATTTCATTTAATTTTCGTGATATTGTTATTTGAATGCAACGTGTTTAAGTGCTAGTGATGATTTTTTTAATGTGCGATTTTCTGGAACAACCGTGCAATGTAAAATTTTGTGTGAAACTGGGGAATACTTTCACGAAAACGTTTCATCTTTTGAAACAAGCTTACGGTCATACGCAATGTTACTAATGGGTTTCACGATGTAAAAGTGATCGTAAGCCGAAGACCATCCTCGATCAGGAAGGCCTCCGACTTCAACTAATGACTCCAATTGTCGGAGAAATTGTAGAAGAGGTTAACATCTCAATTTGGTCATGCCATGAAATTTTCACTGAAAAATTGTGTGGACGTTTGTCTGCAACTCCTTGAAAAATCCAATGACGATTAAACCTTCATTCAAAGGATCATAACAGGAGACGAAAGCTAGGTGTATGGCTAACGATATTGAGACAATAAAAGTTCAATCATCACAATGGATTGGCAAAGGATTTCCACCCTCCAAAAAAGCATGTCAATCTCGATCCAATATGAAAGTGATGCTCACTGTTTTTTCCGACTTTAATGGAATTATGCATTTTGAATTCTTGCCTCAAGGTGAAACAGTGATGCGTGTATAGTATCAAGGCATTTTACAACGGTTACGTTACAAAAATCCATAAAAAGAGTAGTGACGAGACAACTCATGGTTCTTGCAACATGACAATACGCCCGTACACTCGGCTTTGTCAATTCGTCAGTTTTGTACCAAAAATCAGATTATTCTTCTCCCTCACCCTCCGTACACGCCAGACCCGTCTCCTTGCGATTTTTTCTCATTTCCGAAATTAATATCACTGCAGAAAGGACGCAGTTTTCAAACTATTGATGACATCAAAGCAAATTTGTCACCGACTGTAAAGACCATTTCTAATCCAGAACTGTTTCGCGAAATGGAAACACCGCTGGGAAAAGAGTGTGAATAGAGAAAGGGAGTACTTTGAAGGAGACAAGGACCAATAAGATATAAAATTAAATAATAATAAAGTAAAAAATAAATAATTTCGGTTATTTTCTGAACAGACAGATAAAACAGAAATCATTTTGAGGAGGATTTTTAGTTAAATTTTCAACAAACGCGTAACATTATAGAGGAAAATTATTAAAATACTTGAAAAAGCAAGAAATTGCTCTATAAAAATATGAAACGTAAAACCTTTTTTGAAGTATAATGCAATTTTCGATTTTTATTTTTACTAGATGCCTCAGGTACTTCTACTTAAAAAGAGAAAAAGCATATCATCCTAATTTTTTTAAAATTAGTTAATAATAGGTACCAATTTGTGCAGTGTCGAGGCTTTCAAGCCGTATCGGTCAATCCTTGGAGCACTGTTATTTATTATTTTTATTAATGCCTTAACTGAATACCTCGCTGTCAACTATTTACTGTATGCGGACGACCTGAAGTTGTTCATAGAAGTTAAACCCTTTACTGACTGTACTACGTTATAAGAAAATTTTGACAGATTACCCAATTGGTGTTCATGTAATAATAATCTATCTCTGAATGTAAGTAAATGTAAAATTATGTCTTACAGTCGACGCAAAACTAATTTTGATTATAAAATTGGTGAATCTTTTTTAAATGGAGTTACGCAATTTACTGACCTTGGTGTTACATTCGATACTAGATTATCGTTTGACGATCACGTTATTTTAGTAAGCAAATCTGCTTATAAGAATTTAGGCTTTATTTTGCATAATTCTAAGAACTTTCAGAACGTAAAGGTTCAAAATATATTGTATTTGTGCGATGCGAACTTGAATATGCTTATGCATCGGTTGTTTGGAGTTCCATTTAAAATATTTATAACATTCTATTAGAGAAAAGGGAGATTTTTAAAGACTATTCTTTTTATTGGTTATGGATTTTATCCTCCTCGTGGCACACCTCAAGATTTATTGCTTTCTTGTTTTAATTTTAATAGTCTCTGTTGAAGGCGAATTATGTTTTTAATTATATTCCTTTTTAAAATCATAAATACGTATAACACTTTAAATGCAGACTCGTTAGTCTTAGGATTTTATATCATGTTTCTAGACTTAATTCTAGATTTTACTCTGTTTTACAATTACCCACACCTCGTACCAATTTGCTAATAGCATCTCCCCTAAATCAAATGATTTCCAATTACCAGAAGTATGAAGATCGATTTGATATATTTTTTCATTCTATGAATGACATAAAAAAATTGTTTGTCTAGCAAATATAATCCTTAACTTGTATGTGTTAGTTAGCTTATTTGTTTTATTAGTCTGTTATTGTCTTAAGTTCTTTGTCTTGATTTTATATTTTATATTTTGATTTTCAAGAAGTAATAAAATTAGTTTGAAATTTGAGGTGTCCATTCCACAACTTTTTATTTATTTTATATCAGACTTAATTATATGATAACAATATCTCTATATATAACTGCCCATCCTCTACATTTTTTCAAGTCAATTAATAAAGCAATCAATTTAATTGTGTGTTACCCAAAACGCCACTCACTTTGAACTAATAATTACGAAATTGCCGACTCTCCAAGAGAATTCTCGGAGAACTGCCTGAGGATGGTTAATCAAATTTCAGCTTAGTTCTCTGGGAAGCTACCCCTCAGTTGTTTGATTACACAGGGCTTTTTGGTCATGCCATGCTATGTGCTAATTGTTTCTTAGTATCGGTGACGTCGTAGGTACAGCAATCAAATAAGCGTCAATAATGAGTTTGGACGTTGTAAGCGATAGATTTATACAGGGTGTAACAGCGATATTAAGATAGATCCTAAGAAGTGATTTCTAATATAATAATCAGTTACTCTTTCTAGAACACTCATGGATACAGGCTTCGAAGGCGGTACAGTACAATGTCTTCACAGTAGTTATTTATTCACATGTAAAATTTGATCGGAAGCTACATTGGTGTCGGAACTAAAATTACTTTGGTTGGGTTGAAAGGTTTTGACTGTCAAAAAAACTATTGTCAGAATCTCTTTTTTTAAATTTAGATAATAGATCTTCAACCAAAACTATTGGATTTTGTGCACAAATCCTTGTTCATTCAAACTGAAGTAGCTAAAAGGGTACATTAATCAAGGTACTACCTAGAGCAAAATTATTTATTTTCGTTTACGGTAAACATTGTGTGTTACTTCTACACATAATAGAATTACACTTCAGTGAATATTGAGTAATCGAGTAAAAAACGTGAAACATAGCAGGGTCTATAAAAGGTGACTGCTACTATTGAGTAGGAATTCAATCTGGCCACACTGGCAAAGAGCTACCTGTAATTTCGCAGGTATTATGAAAGCACCACGTCTCTTGCTAACTAGGCCTTCCAATTTTTAACTAATAATACTGCAATAAACTAACACTCTATCATAACTTAAAAAACGGTTCATCTAATTGACGAGAGAGGTCGTGCTATCATAGCACTTGCGAAATTGCAAGTCGCTCTTTACTAGTATGGCCGGATTGAAGGCATTGAGTAGTAATGACCTCATCATAATGTATGTATGATGAATTGGTTTTTTATATCTGCATTTACTGTAACCCCTTCGTACATTGCTGACAATGGCACCATCAGTATATCCCGTTTTTGGCTGAATAAATCCAACGTCTTCTCCCTACGAAAATAAAGCATTGATGTATTGGATTTCCTTCTTTTTGTCTCTAAGAGCTCAAGAGGAACGTTTTGCTTGTTGTTCTTATTGTCTCCTACGACAGCCAAACTGCAAGGATTATTCAGTAAATTTTCAGCCAGTTCTACAGAAGTAAACCAATATTTCCTCAGTCAAGGATTTTACGTAATGATGATCTAATGATGTGTTTGTCGATTTCCCTAAATGTGAGCTATCATTAATCATGTATTTTGTCATAGCGTCACAAACCATAAATTTTTAACCCATACTTCCCTGGCTTATTAGGAATATATACTCTAAATTTGCAGCCCTCACGCAATGCTAGCAGTTGTTCGTTCCCATAACATATGAGGATGGAGTATAAGATTCTTTACATTAGGGTGTAAATATGCCCTATATGTCTCGTACGGGTGCAAAAAAGTCGTTACAGCTCCTTTCAACACTAGAAAGTTTATTGTCAAACCTCAAACAGTCTAAAGTAAATAAAAAACTACAATTCATAGTGAATTTGTAAATATTTCAATATCATACAATGTTGAACATGTCTTGCATCCAGATAGTTCTTCATTCCACCAGAGAAATTCAATAAAAGGTAACTCTCCGATTTGCTTTGTATTTCTCGATTGGTGATTTGAATTATTTTGTAGACTATGTTATAGTGGAAAAAATTAAGAAGATAGTAAATAGCACGAATATGTTCTTTGACGGCATTCTTGCTGTAAGTGTGAAAATGTTCCTCTTTGATATGTCTATTTTGACTGCAAAAGTAATTTTATGGACCACAAGAGACTCTACCTGGCTTTCAACGTTTTTTCATCAGGAATTGCAATATGGTTATTTTTTATAACAAAGTAGCTAGCGGAATACATTCCTTATCGATTGTGGAACTTTT
The DNA here is from genome assembly GCF_000390285.2 of Anoplophora glabripennis. Lineage (NCBI taxonomy): Eukaryota > Metazoa > Arthropoda > Insecta > Coleoptera > Cerambycidae > Anoplophora > Anoplophora glabripennis. The sequence goes on along the minus strand of NW_019416234.1, from coordinate 975,115 downwards.
ATGATGGCATTTATTATTGTCTTTATCCGAACTTTCAACGTCTATTTCAATCTACAACCCGACGGCTTACAAATGGTGTCAGATCGCGGGATTTCTTGAAAATTTCAGAAATGAGAGATGTTGTTTATCTCCTCCCACTCTCACTTTTTAAGGAGGTAAGTGGATTTTACCGTAAAAGTGGAAGTTGCTATAGACTACGGGAGGTAAGTGAGGTAACTTACCTCCCTAGGGAAAAAAGCGATTTCGAGTTATAAATGCAGATTTTATGAACAAATAAATAGAAATATTTGCGGAACATTACATTTTATTAATTATTATCAATGAATATTTATAGTAATTGTACAGTTATTACATTTAGTAACATTTATAAAATCTAGATAATTATGCCCCTCGCGTTTATTAATTGTCACATTTTCACAAAATGATTTGATGAATGAACCTAGAGTTGAAGTGTCATTGTAAAGAATCCTGTTGATTTGATATTTCATTTTTGTTACTTAAACTGTCAGCAACATAACTTTCTGCAATTGTGGCTGATTTCCACCCACCACGTCTCTTGATTGCTAATACATCAACTCCTGTATTAGGCAGTAACGTTGCCGATGTTCTTCGGAATGAATGGCTGTATATGTTTCAGGATGTTCTAGTTTCAAAAACTATGCATCTTATTAGGAATCATAGAAGGGTATTCTTGCCGACTGGTTGGTTGTAACTTCTACCTGCTTGATAGCGCATAAAAAAGCGTGAAATTTCAGTTTTAATTTCCAATCTAATCTTGATATATTTCTTGAGAATTTCTAGGTGAGAAACAGAACCCAGACGAGAAGTAGTTGTAAACGTACGTGACATACCATTTTTAGAATCTGAAATTGTAACTATAATAATGTCATCGAAATTTTTGAAATTGACGTTGTCTAAAGTAAGTTTGCATAACTCATCAGAACGGCATGTTCCTGTAATGCCTAAGACCGTCACTACCTACATTAGCAAATATGTGTTATCGGGTGCCAGTACAAGAAAATCGTTGACTTGTTCTCTTGTAAAAACGTTTGACTTATTAGGTGTATAGCCGTCATTCTTACGTTTCAAATATGTATGTTCTCAGATTTGATATATCCACGTTCTCCTTTATTAAAATAGTTGACTTAATCATTGAGTATTCACTCAACAAACTCGCCGGTGACTTTAAAGTTCTTGACTTCTCCATGAAATATGCTTGCAGTGACATTTGAGAAACACCAGTATTTTTGTTCTGGCACCATTCTTTAAAATTTCTGTATGCTCGTCTGTAGTGCACTTTCGACTTCTCGGGAAATAAAAATTCGCTGGCAGCATTTGCTGCACTTTCTATTTGAAAATCAAAATCATTTAGATATAATAATTCAAAACCAGTAAAATTGCAACTTTTATTTAACTTTGTTTATAAACACCTTAGAAAAGACTAAATCCAAACAACCAAGGCGACTTTGCAAGATTTCGAATAATGTCAAACTAAATTTATTAAGAAATGTCAAAAAATAAAACTAATCTTTATTTCATGAACCATAAATAACTGCTGGAGCAGATAAAATGTTATAAACCACGCAACAGTTAAGTATAATTTACCAGTCTCGGACTCTATCACTAGCCCTCGTTCCGCTCGGGCGCAAAATCGTCCTCGATTGGTAAATAATACTTACCTCCTTTATGGTGTAAATAACTATTGTGGCAGACTTGTTGAATGTACTAATCCATGTTAAATTGACGCAAATTGTTGGAGCAAATTTTTGATAACTCACGAAAACCGAGAATGTTAGTTTAATTGTAAAGATGGGGAAATAAACTTGAATATTAAGATCGGAAAATATAAATAAATAACCCGTCAGGTTACAAATTTCATCTTCGACGTCACTCTTTGCACTTCGAAAACATTCACTTTTATCATTGCTATAAGTAGAATCAAATCCATGATTATTTTTTGTTATTGAATGTATTGCGTTCAGTTAAAAAATATATCTGACAATCTTAAAAAGTGGAAATCTCTTTGTCAAATGCCACTCTCCACAAAGTGACTTATTGCAAACGAATAAAATGTACCTTTTAATTTCATGTTCAAATTGCTCAGTTGTTGGTAACAAATTTACGTTTTCTTCAAGTCGGTAGGGCCAAATATTCGTTTTCCACTTAAGTATCATCTAAAATGTGCAAAATTATTACCTGCCTTTGAAACTGTCGGAAGTATTGACACTGGCTGAAATTTCGTACAATATAATTTGGGTTGCGGACTAAATATACAAGTGTAGGTACATAAATCTTAAACAAACAGACAACTTGAAAGCCCCCTTTCAGGGTATACAGTGTAAAAGGGTAAGCTACTTAAAGCGGACAAACTTCTAAGCTAAATTATGCATAACATTTCCTACACAACAGAAATATTACGGAACAAATTAAGAAGAAATGAGCGCTGAAGGCAAATTCTGCAATATGTTTCTCTTGGTTTCATATAAGAATTTAATTATACCCGGTATTGTACGGGTGCTCAATAATTCACATTTTATTGAGATTTACTTCTTTGCTATTAAGATATTTGAAGGGAACAAAGTGTAGATATATGTAAATAGTCCTGCGATATCAGAAAATGAAATTGGAAAAGCCACATTTATTTAAAATGATGTAGGTGACAAAACAACTGTTTTTTTTTGTTAAAAAAACATCCTGTTTTTTTGCAAAAATGATATAGATGAAATTACAACGGAAATTAAAAAAAAACGTTTGTCACAATTTTATTAAATTATATTTATTTGCAATTATTACCTAAATGTTACGTTCTTGGAATGAAGCTAATAATATGTAGAAATAAATACACTTTGGATGGGCAGCTACTATTAGGTAAATAATATATAACTTTTATTTCCTGGTAATTCATATATCTACGTTTTATTTAAATGATAATTATTATTTAACTTAGTCATTTCAATATGAAAATACTTTAAATTAATTGCTTTCTCCAATACAAAATTGCTTAAATGACATTTCAAAAATAAATAGACGACGAGTTTTTCAAAATCGAGGTAAATACCTGCTGTAGTTTGAGCTAAGCCGTTTACCAATGTGGGTTTTTTCTGACATATATTTTTTCTATTTTCCAGATAAATACGTTACAATCAATATCACTTTAAGTCTCTTAATACCGGTGCTGGTCCAGCCAATATATTATTTTCTTTTGTTAACGAAAGTTTATTCGATGAAAACCCAAAATTGATTTGAAAATAGAGGTGGCGACATATATTTACTAACTTCTGAAAGGAACTGAAAGTAAGTGAAAATAAATGTCCACAATGGAACGCTTATTTAAGAATATTATTTCTGAAGTAAAAGAAAAAATCAAATAAACCTCGCACTAGAAGCATCAACGCATGATATTTTTTATATTGATTTTTATTCTCATCATGAAGAATGCGTTACATATTGCAAATGCTATTAAAAAATTCGTTAGTATCATTTCCATACGTGCTTCAGAAGGTGAAAGTTTAGACTCCTAAAATAAATTTAGACTAAAATATGTACAAATAAATATAAATATGTACAAATGAATTTTCGAAATGCAATATGTACATACCAATAAACTTTCGAAATACAATTTACATTTTATGAAATAAATTTGGACAGGACATAGCTAATACAATGCGATACATCGCCTTTATGTTATAAACGTTGTCACCGCTGTTCTTGGTGGTGAAGATTCGAAATATATGGAATTATTCAATTTTCCTGGCTAAAAACATACATAGGTATTGAATTTTCGAAACCGAGATAGTTGCACTAACCAAATTTGGACAGGACATAGCTAATATAATGCGATACATCGCTTTTATGTTAAAAATGCTGTCACCGCCGTTCTTGGTGGTGAAAATTCGAAATATATGGAATTATTCAATTTTCGTGGCTAAAAACATACATAGGTACTGAATTTTCGAAACTGAGAGAGTTGCACTAACCAAATTTGGACAGGACATAGCTAATATAATGCAATACATGTCCTTTATGTTAAAAATGTTGTCACCGCCGTACAATATGGTTTATGTTAGTGGTGTTTTACCAATGGACGTTATGTATTTTATACATTTTAAAAGAAAATATAAATATTTTTTTAAACGTTTTTTATGATACTGAACAGATGTGTGTAAGCGATTTTAAACACATTTAAATTATATCTAAAAAGTTTCCCAAACGAAACGCAGGATTTCATATGAGGAAACAATATTTTATTAATCAAAAAGTTGGCAAAGTTTTTACATGCTTTTAAGGGGTAAACATTGCACTTAAATATGAAAGAGTATATCGGACAGACGTCCTGCGCTACTAATTTGGCATACCTACTCGACCTCTTTTAAGAGAATTCTGTATCCCGCTTTGGCGTACCTGCGGCTGAATTTTCATTGATAACTCTCCTTTAATTCAGGAATGGTATTTGAGCAAAATAAACTTTGGACTTTACGAATCCCCGCAGAAAAAAATCGCATGGCGTAAGATCGCATGATCTTATGAACTAAGTCACTGTTATGTGAGATGATGTAACAAGTGGATAGTTTTAGGTGCCGTATTACAGATGGCACCATCCTGCTGGAACCACATGTCATCCAAAACCATGTCATCCAAAACCATGTCATCCAAATGAGACCACAAAAAGTTCAATAATATCTCTCGATATCGTTCTCTCGTTCTCTATCGACAGTTACTACGTTTCCAGCCTCATTTTCAAAAAAGGACTGACCAATTACCCCACCAGCGTAAAATCCACACCATACTGTTACTCTTTGAGTATACAGTGGTCGTTCCTGAATGACCCGAAGATTGTCTCTACCGAAATTCGACAGTTTTACTTGTTGACACGCCCACTAAGATGGAAATGCGCCTCATCTATATAGATGATTTTTTCAGCAAAATCAGCGTCAACTTGTTGATTCTCCAGCATCCAATCAATGAATGTCCGGCGCAATAAATGAACGTCTGGTTTCAATTCCTGGGTTAGATAAATCTTGAATGGATGCAGATGCAGATCTTTTGTTGAAATCCGCTGCATTGTGTTTTTTGAAATGTTTAATTCCAGAGGCCGACGGCTACTGAGGTTACGGGAATTTCTGCCACACTATCACCACAGCAATATTTTCGGCTAAACGGCCAGTACGAGGCCAGCCTGTTATTTTATTGTCTGCAGCCGAACCAAATTTGACAATTAATCTATTCACAGCTGTTTCATTCGGGCGTTCCTTCTATCGAAAATTCCACGTAATTTACGCATAATCTCAGCTACACACTCCGCACTTGACAATCTTCACTAGCTCATTCGTCGAATAGCGCTCGATTTTGTAGCACAATGTTGTCAACTGTTCAGAATGAAAATGGCGCAAAATTCATATCCTGCATTACTTTTGGAACACCCTATATTAATAACTTATGCTTTTATCTGTACTATTTTATATGTTAACTTTCAGTTATTTTTCTATTTTGTTATATGCCGTTATATATGCAATTTTAATGAATTTTAAACCTTCTCTCTGTTTTGTTGTGACGCGTATTAACACTGTATATTAGGGTGGCCCAAAACAACAAATTTTTTTTTTCGTGTTTCTTGTGAAAATATGTTAGTTTACCATGTTTTAAGAGCCCCTCAAAAAATCAGCTCAAAAACATTTTTTTAGAGGTCGCTCAAGATTTTTAAAAATTTCCAAAATTGTCAAAAATTTAATTATACTTTTTTCTAATTTTTTTTTCTCGTTATTTTATCATTTTTTAAGTTGAAAGAAATCTCGATTCTGAAAATTTCAAATCGATATTTTAATTAAAGGTCACACAATAATTATTTTAACTTTAAAAGTGTTGTACGTAAAATGTTTTCGAGCAACCTCTAAAAATAAATATCAACTAACTAATATTTTTTTATTGAACTTGATGAGCAAAAGAATAGAAATAGACCACAAGACACTTAAAAAATTTCTCGAGACAAAAGTTACTACCGCACTGTGCGTATCAAATATTTATATTTTCGTGATTTATTTCTATTTTTTTGTTCATCAAATTCAATAAAAAAAAAATATTAGTTCGTTCATATTTACTTTTAGAGGTTAAAATAATTATGAGTGACCTTTAGAAATTAAAATATCGATTTGAAATTTTCAGAATCGAGATTTTTTTCAACCTAGAAAATGATAAAATAACCAGATAAAAAATTCAAAAACAAATTCAATTTTTGACGATTTTGGAAATTTTTAGAAATCTTGAGCAACCTCTAAAAAATTTTTTTTTGAGGGTGCTCTTAAAACATGATAAACTAACATATTTTCACAAGAGACACGAAAAAAAATATATTCGTTTTTTTTTGGGCCAGCCTACTGTATATTGTCATAAATTATTAAATAATATTAAATTATTAAATAAAATTCAAATGACGCTGTTTGAATTCAAACTGACTATTTCTAAACTACACTTAGAAAATGTGTAGTTCTCTGTGCCATAAATGTGATTGGAATAAGAAAAATCTATCCAGTGAATAAATGAACGATCTAGGGCAAAATGGAGCTTCTGCATTTTGATAATAAAAGAACAATATCGCTTGAATATCCGTTCTGTCTTCGTAATTGACAGCAAGTTACGGTTTCGACGTACATTTTACAACACGGTTGCGCTTTCTCGAAAACCCAGATGTATCTCGTTTAAATTCGATTTGAATATTTAACGTTCACATATTTCTACTTTATTATTGACATTACTGCAGGCAAAGAGAAAGTTTTACAGAGAAATATTGGTGTAACCTTATCTGCGACGGAACTATAAAATATTCAAGCCTGTCCTTTCGTGCATCTCAAGTAATGTATGGGTAGATAACTTTAAAGAGATTTATACACGGCAGCATTTCCCTCTGTAAGACTGATTGAGAGTTGCGTGCCTCCTTTTGTTCTACGTCTTTTATTTTTTACATACGTCTCCCTTGAACGCAGAGCTCCGCTCTTTTCTTGTTAAATTATTTGCAACCTACTTTTCTCCGATACGCCGAGGGAAAAATTGTATCTATTCCTCCTTTTCCAGATAGTTTGAGGTCTACAAGAAATCCATATGAGACTGAAAAAAAATTGTTTTATGCTATACCACGTAAAATTCTAACTTTACGCAAAAATAAACTAATGCACTGATAAAACTGCTTTTGTACTTCTAATGACAGCTCAAGATTTGATCGTTATTTCTTTAAATTAATATTAACTATAATTGTTAGACGGATATTTTATTAAAATACGATTATATGTGAAATTTCTTACATTACCTATGTATTATGTATTCAACAACAGACTCAGTGATCTCCATCACTGAATCGGAGAAGATAAAGATTTGATTTGGTGTTGGTGAGACTCTAGGTAATAAAATTTTGATCTGCCGAAAAGTATCTAATGTTGATTTAGTTTTAAAAAAAATAATTAGATAATTGTACATTTAGCGCAATAAAATGGAAGGTTTAACAGTATATTTAAATGATCAAATCACATTTTTTAGAGGAGCTTAAAATATTGAGTAACAGTAACCATTCTTAGATGTATCACTTTGTTATATCCCATATATCCCTGTTCTAGTACGTATATGTACCGAGTCAGAATATAATCTACACTAATATAATCTTGGTCAGTAAGACTTTACCCTTGTAAATATAATAATAATAAATGATTTTATTTGCAATTGCATACAATAATTTAACACGATTACAAAAAAAATACAAGCAATACAAATTGCAAAATGGCAGAGTTCAGGTTGAACCTGCTCTTCCATTCAACCAAAATAATATTTATAATCAAATTTTTCTAAAACAAATAGAAATAAATTAAGACAAACATATTTAAGATAAGTACACAAAATTACAGTTTAAAAAAACTATTATAAAGACTAAAAGTAATACCACTGTTACAAAAAAATGTGTATTATATATTATAGTATTAAGAAACATATATCGGATAACATATTTTGTTTAATTTTTGACTTAAATATTGGTAATTTACAGGTTTTAAAGTAATGAGGGATTAAATTGTAATATTTGGTAATTTGTTAACTAAAGCAGCTCTGAAATAAAGATGTNTTTTAATTTTTTTTTGTTTTGTGTGGTTTTTCCCCAAATTCATGCTCAATAAATTAACTTTAGTAGCAAACTGTTGTCATAAAGCATTAATAAGTTTTAATTCTGATGGTTTCGTTTTGCCGGTACGTAGTCTGTTGTTATGAAACATGAAACAAATACCTACAACGTAGAGCGCAAACTCGTAAATAACGGGTACGTAAAATAACGGGTACGTACAATATAAAATAGCGCCCGTGTTCTGTTTCATTTCATTACAATTTAAATAACATGTCTGTTTTACGGATACTTATAAGATTTATGTTATATGTTATTTACAAACGTTATATCTAACATAACATTTTAACGTAAATGGGATACATACTCGGCCTGATTATGTGAAATTTCTTACATTACCTATGTATTATGTATTCAACAACAGACTCAGTGATCTCCATCACTGAATCGGAGAAGATAAAGATTTGATTTGGTGTTGGTGAGACTCTAGGTAATAAAATTTTGATCTGCGGAAGAGTATCTAATGTTGATTTAGTTTTAAAAAAAATTATTAGATAATTGTACATTTAGCGCAATAAAATGGAAGGTTTAACAGTATATTTAAATGATCAAATCACATTTTTTAGAGGAGCTTAAAATATTGAGTAACAGTAACCATTCTTAGATGTATCACTTTGTTATATCCCATATATCCCTGTTCTAGTACGTATATGTACGGAGTCAGAATATAATCTACACTAATATAATCTTGGTCAGTAAGACTTTACCCTTGTAAATATAATAATAATAATAATAATAATAAATGATTTTATTTGCAATTGCATACAATAATTTAACACGATTACAAAAAAAAATACAAGCAATACAAATTGCAGAATGGCAGAGTTCAGGTTGAACCTGCTCTTCCATTCAACCAAAATAATATTTATAATCAAATTTTTCTAAAACAAATAGAAATAAATTAAGACAAACATATTTAAGATAAGTACACAAAATTACAGTTTAAAAAAACTATTATAAAGACTAAAAGTAATACCACTGTTACAAAAAAATGTGTATTATATATTATAGTATTAAGAAACATATATCGGATAACATATTTTGTTTAATTTTTGACTTAAATATTGGTAATTTACAGGTTTTAAAGTAATGAGGGATTAAATTGTAATATTTGGTAATTTGATAACTGAAGCAGCTCTGAAATAAAGATGTTACATGAGTTGGTACAGATAACGTATTCTTAAATCTTATATTCAAATTGTGAATATCTGTTCTGTAAGTAATTTTATTGTAAAGATATGGTGTTTTGAAACGTATAATTTTATGAAAGAGGCAACAGCTATGTAGTAACTGTCTCTGTTCAATTTTCAACCAGCCAGTTTCCTCAATTTTAGTTGAGTCACGCCTTCTAACATTACGTATTAATCTTACACACGAATTTTGTGTTTTTTGTAAACGCATCTTGTCATATTTCCCTAAAAATGGATAATAAACTACGTTACAATAAGTCAATTGGGACAATACCAATGCATCACACAAGGCAATTCTATTCTCTTTATTAAGTATTTCTGTATTTGCAACTATAAATTTAAAGTTACCAAAAGATCGTTTAATGATCATATTTACTTGTTCGGTGAATTTTAATTGTCAATAGTTAAGCCTAGATTTTTAGCAATTTCTGTTGATTGCAATTGATCACCGCATAGTTTAACATTGACACTATTTTTAAGTCGCACTCTAGCATAACGTGGGCCAAATAACATAAGTTTGGATTTAGAAAGATTAATAAAGAAGCAAAATTTGTTAGAAACATTTAAAAGGGAATTTAAGTCATCCGTAATTCTTTGATTGGCTAGTTGTACTTCTGCAAAAGAATAATACAACCGAGTATCGTCAACATAAAAGTGTGATTTACAATAAGATATAACATTTACAAATTGAGAAGGATAAATCGTAAAGAACAAAGGACCTAATATGGATCCCTGAGGAACACCACAGTTTACTATTTGATAAGTAGAACAGTGAGTGTTGTACACCAGGCCCTCTGTTCTATTGGTAAGATAATTCTCAATCAAAGAAAGTGATTCATTGCCAAAGTCAATATAATGCAATACTGAAAGTAGTAGACGATGACAAATGCCTTGCTATAGCAATAATCCAATAAAACTAAAGCAGTTAATTTACCACTATCAGCACTGATGCTATAGCTATAACCAGGTCGAAATCCAGACTGATGTTTAGGTAAAATTTGTTTATTATAATGAGATCTTATTTGTTTACTGGCAGATTTTTCAAAAAATTTAGATAAAGTAGGCAGAATACTGATTGGTATCAGAGTAATAGGAACTAGGGGTGGTCGAAATTTTATTGTTTCGTCTTGTGTTTTCATTGTATTTTAAAGGTATAGCTAATCCAAATAATTTCAAGAAAACGATTTAAATATCAAATGAAGTCAAACAATGTTTTTCGATACCAAAAAAACCTTTCTTTCTTTGAAAACTCTTTTAAACTTACTTGTATTATCTTAAAGCCTTTAAAATGAAGTAAAAATACTTTCCAACCAGTTGCCAACTGGAAACTAATAACAGCAATTTAAGATCTGAATTAGTGCCGATAGAAAATTTGAGAACACAGTTGGGAAACCAGAAGAGAAAACAAGAAAAATTAAATCTCAATTGAATATCGTTCAAATGATGAACATAGTTAAAATTTTCCTAAACTACACTGAAAAAAATATATATTTGGAACAAATGAGCAGATAGTTTTAAATAGAATTATTTGCCGTAAATGTTATTTTATTCTATTCAAATGAAAATAATTTCGTTAAACTATGTGAAATATTTGCTGTAATCTTAGAATTTATATTATTTGTAAATATATATATATAACTTAATTCAATTCTTTTATAGTTTCGATTATCTCCGACTTTAGCTACAATATCTCTTACAGTTCATCATACATTGCAAATATATTTGTTTCAAAACTACCAGTTCTTTAAAATATATACTGATCTAAAATTTAGTATTAATGTAGGAATTATTCAAGACAAATGTAGCATATTATAATCAAACTTATCTTTTCTTGAAAGAAAATTGTAGCAGGTCACAGAATGGCGTAGGTGGGAAGTAGCACGATAGATGGAGCCACTTACGCTCTGTGTATACACATCTCNAATCAAACTTATGTTTTCTTGAAAGAAAATTGTAGCAGGTCACAGAATGGTGTAGGTGGGAAGTAGTACGATAGATGGAGCCACTTACGCTCTGTGTATATACATCTCCTTGTAAGTAACGGCACTAAATAGCTGAATCGTTGTAAAGGCATAATGATGAGGACCATCAATAAGTCCCAAACCGACCTATGTCTGCTCTGGTTGGTTAAACTTACAAACGATCACAGCTGTTGTACTAGGTGTTGTGAGTTTGAAACAAAATATTTTTTATTACTGAGAAATATTTGACCAAAACTATTTTGTATTGAACATACGATACATTAACAGAATTTGTTTAACCGTAAGTGTCAAATATTTATTTCAAATGCTGCATATTTTTAAAGTAAGAAGTTAAATTTTTTAAAGTATTTAAATAAATAATTTTCTTGGAGGAAGAAAATATTTTCTTCCGTATAAACGTGCGATACTTTAAAATCAAATGTTGTACATTTAAAGCAAGAAATGTTTTTGCGTGTACTTTCCCTCAAAAACGGTTAGATTTAGGACCAATGTTATATAAAACTTTTTTGTTTATTTTCACCTATAGGTACCTTCATGTACGAATTTAAAAATTTGACTTCCCTCCCTATAGTATGTAAAAATTACTAATACTTGATGACATTGAGATAGTATTACTGAGTAGTGCACATAGAAAGACTAATGATGATTAAGGTTGGCGGCAAATGCACTCTTCCAGTGAACTGAACACATTAATGAGTTCCACCCTGTTGAAACAGAACCTGTTTCAGGTTCAATTGTCAGCTAAAATTTGAAGTGCATAGGCATGTTAGAGATTTGCCTAGTTCTATCAGACCTTTAGTTAATGTCCTATTGACTATTCAGTAAAATCGGAGAAAGGCATTAGAGCAGTTTTCCCTAGAAAAGCTATTATTCAACAAACATTAAAGAGCTCTTTTAAACTACTTTTAATGTAGGTACCGTATGTTCAAAATGAAATATATTTAAGAGGTACAAAATATTTAATTTGATATTACCACATTCGACAGTGTAACGAAGCCTATGGAAGTTTGCGCATTAGTGTATTTTCTATTTATTCAACTGTGTAATAAACATATTTTAGACAAAAAAAGTAACCCAAAATGTTTTTTTCTTTGAAATACAATTGCGAATCAAATCAACTTATAGAATTTACAAATGATTTGATGCCGAAATTTGTGATGATCGGCCAATATTTCCACCACAGGCTGGTGTAGTTGTATACAGGGTGTCACAGAATAACTATTCCAAATTTTCTGAAATGATACACTGACACTTAAATAAACGTTTTTTTATTAATAAACTAGTGTTGGGATATTTCTCGGTATCAAGATAAACTGGAAATCCTTAAAAACAATCTGAATTACAACAGGAAAGAGTAGTAACTTACTATGTTGAAGCAGTTAAATTAAAGAACATTTTATTAAGAAATAATACTGCATCGAAACTTTATATGAATAGTTACGACCACCATTATACACAAGTTGTAACGATGTGTAATCGACTGCCAAATTCTTTGAAATAACTGCGGATGTTCACAAATACAGGGTGTAACTAAATAAGTGTAAAACATTTAAGGGGGTGATTCCTCATCGAAAAAAGATAGGATCTTTCATATAAAGAAACTTCATTGGAGCATCCCTTGTTAAGATACAGCCCCTTAAAGGGGGTACATAAAAATTTGTTTAACAATTTTTTCACAAGCACTAAACAAGTTACAATATTGAAATTAACCTGACATTTTCTACTACCAAAAAGACACTTAGCCAGTAATTTATTTGGTTTACCCCATGGTTGTAAGGGGTGGAAAACGCAACCCCTAAAATTTATTTCCAACGTAATTTTTTGTCTTATTATTTTTTTACCATTTAAAAATTTATTTCCGATAGCCTGTTTCATTCTAAAAAA
>NW_019416234.1:936021-961080 GCF_000390285.2 Anoplophora glabripennis | reverse complement strand
CCTTTAAATTTAAAACAATAATCTATAACCTCAAAACTCATAAATCTCAAATCCCAATAAACTGCAAACACAAAATGAGCAAAAATAAAAACAAAAAACTTACAAGCTAAACTCAAACCTCAATCTCGGAGAGTTTAAACTTCATAATTCTACACCTCCATCACTTCATAATCTCATAATCCATAAACTCCATAACCCTGAAGTGTAACATAAGAAAATTGCATGTCACAATATAATTCCGAATCATGTACAATTATTAAATTATATTGTATCATATCTCCACATCCCCATAACTCCGTACAAAGTATTTTTTTATCGCATTTAAGAGTTGTAGGGTTACGGGGTTTTGGGTTATAGGGTTATGAGGTTTTAGATTACTGGGGTTATAGGCTGTTGGGGTTATAGGTTTATGGGACTTCGGGGTTATGGGACTTCAGAGTTATGGGGTTTATGGTTATGAAGTGATGGATGTATAGAATTACAAAGTTAAAACTCTCCAATATTGAGGATTCAGTTTTGCATGTAAGTTTTTATTATTTTTTGCTCATTTTGTGTTTGCAGTTTATTGGGATTTGAGATTTATGAGTTTTGAGTTATAGATTTTCTGGTTATGGGTTTTAGAGTTATAGGTTATCGATCTCAAGGTTATTGAGTTATGAAAGTATAGGGTTATGGTTTAAAGGTTAATACTGTTGGGTTTCAAACTGTTTTTTGACGTTAGAAAAAACGCTGACGTGATGGAGCAAAACGGGTTGCGGATTCGGTTACAGCAACCCAAAAAATATATGATCCACTTGGTCTGGTTCAAGAAACCCTCCACTCATTTTTTTTGTAGTCCTGTGTAATTTAAGCCACTAATTCTTTTTCTGAATTAACAGGTGTCACATAAACCCTTGATTTAATATGACCCTAAATACAAAAATCAACTGGAGTCATATATGTTGAACGTGCAGGCCAAGAAATAGGGCATAGGCACGTGACCATATAACTGTACAGGCAGTAAATATGGCTCCAGTAAATAATTGTCAACAATCCCAGCTCATATATTAACAGAGAACTCCCATTGATGACGTAACCTGTGAACGGCGTGTATTAAAATAGACACCTCCTGTAAAACATACCTGTCTGTCCATAATACACTCCTAGGAAATCTTGTTTCGTTAATAATTTTATTCAAGTACCATTGGGTAAATTGAACTCTGTTGGTATAATCAACCTGGAATTAATTAACCATTGCACTTTTTAAATGTGAAGCTATACAGATGTGTGGCGTGTATCCATTGCATGGGCAATGGCACAAGTGCTTGTTTTCGGGTTATTTTCAAATTGTTGCAAAACTTTGTCCTCAAAATCAACATTTCGCACAGTACTATTGGCTCCCGAATCTATTTTCTTTTCGCGAATATGCTGATCCACTCTTGAAAATGATGTATAACAGAGAACGTGATGCTGAGGGTGCTACTCCGCATAAATTCGCCTTGCTTCATTAGCATTACAGTAGGCAAGATGCATGTCTGCTAATTCAATATTTGTAAAATGATGCATTGTCAATCAAACACTAATTTATCTAATAAAGACTAATTTGTGCATAGATCTAATATAGTATAATATTAGATCTATAAAGTGACACGTGAAATGACAACTACGAAAATAGTTGTTGTTTTACACAGGTTGTTATAATTCAACTTGTATTTTCCCGACTTATTTCATTTTATCTCGATACTGAAGAATTTCCGGACACCATTTTATTAATTAAAATTGTTTATTTAAGTGACCTCTATCATTTCTGAAAATTAGAAATAGTTATTCTGTAGAATAACCCTGTTGAAATTAAATTAATTTTTAGTTTCGTTACTGGTAATTCTTGCTTACGCACCCTTTACTTGCCCATGAAGCAATTTTGGACTGAAGTATATTTGGCCCAATTATCATGTTATTTTCATGGCATCTTTGTTCCTTTATTTAATTACATCCTGTATTGTAAAAACTACAGTTAGCACTGTCAACTTAGTAATATAATAAGATATAATAAAATTTGCTAATAAAAACACTTTAAACTTATTTTTAGAAATTCCAAATCCCATTTTTCTGGAGAAAAATAAAACAATTGGACTTGAAATTACCAGCCTTATAACGATTTTTTTGTTTGAATACTAGTTTATCGCTGCAAAATTGTAGAACAAAGCACAACCAACTAGTTTTTTCCTCGCAAAATAATTTTTGTTGGATTAACTAGCTTCAGTTTCATTAACTATTACGAGTGATGGTTACAATTTTATTGTTAATGTGTCCGAATTGTTTTCAGAATTTTTCTTTTTCTTTCAGGGTCAAGTTGTGATGTAGTTATAAATAGTGATACGAATAAGAATGGTACCATAATGAGTCCGTCTTATCCATCGCCGTACCCTTCGAAGACGACTTGCAGGTACGAGTTTCAGGGACGCGGCAAAGAGAGGGTCCAAATTGTCTTCCAAGACTTTAATTTATACCATTCTTCGGACAACTCCAAAGAGTAAGTAATCTTTTCTTTTATTAATACTTCATTAAACATAAAGACCTATACAATTGAATAATGTATTTTTCATCTTGATGGGCACAGTATTGAGAAGCGATCTACCGATTTGAGTCCTATTTAAAACAGATAAGAGTATCCTTATTAATTTAACTTGCTTGCGTAGAAGTAATAATCCAAAAAGCATATGATGCCCCGAATCTCCAAGCTTGAATTATTTCATTTATTATCGTCATTCAAATCGGGATAATATTCCATAACAAATTTGAATCGATTTTGTCAATCCATTTGGAAGATATAAACAAAAATAAGTTTTTTACAATTTAAAACACAGTTTCTTGGAATAAAATCGCTTCTGAAGATATGAATTTTTTAGTTTTTTGTGCTTTAATATTATTTAGTTTTTTAAATACTTTATGGAAGCTTCATATTATTATCACAATTTTTAAATGAAATTTTATTAATGGATGTTGTTTTGAGTTAAAACTTTTGTAGTAAATTTAGAAGCTGTTAAATGTATTTAAAGTAAAACAAAAAGAATGGTATATATGTTACTATTGAAATTGGCTGTTAGGTACATATTTCGGAAAAACTTGAACTTACAGGACGATTGCAAAATATGGAATAAATTTGTGTTCAAAAGCGTAAAGAATTTAAAAAATGCCTTATATTTCTCATTTCATTTTTCAGTTTTTCACTTTTATAGTTATACATACAAACGTAAGTTTTCTTTATACCATTTTTTCTTAGACTTCCCTTTTACAAAATGCAAGGTGTTAACGTTACAATTTAAAAAAGGTTTTTATGGATAACTCTCTTGATTTTTGATATAAGAACAGAAGTTTTGCAAGGATTTATTTAATAGCGGCATATTTTTTTATAACACTGATAAAGGAAAATCGATTTACTCCTTTGAATATGTGATGTCTACTCGTTCATTGTTCTTTAATCTGTCATCTGTCCATTTTTTTTTATTGACGAACTATGTTTTACAAAGTACTGATTACTACCTTTTCAAATACGTTTTTGTATAAAATCGTAATAACCAAATTAGCTTTTCAATTAGAATTATAGAACATTTTGTTTATTTATTTGTCTTTAATGCAAAAGAACGTAGTTTCAGTTTGACAGTTAGTGAAAATTGCACAAGGCTAAAACCAAAAGGCACAATTTGGTTATATCTCATTAAAGAAACCTAGATATACCAATCCGAATATCGTGGGGTTGGTAGACATTATTGTCTGAGTTGTAATATTTATTTATTTATTTTGCAACATCCAATACTATTTACACTAATTACATAATAAGATGAACAAAGAAAATATACAGAATCACTATGATTTATCAAAACGGAATAATTTAAAATGACTTATTTTGTGGTATGTATTAACAGATGTATTAAGAATATCTAGCTAGCTATTTACTGTGTTCTAACTAATACAACATTGATTGATAAATGTGAGCATTGATTAGTATATTAGTTCTAGGAATAGGCAAACGGAAGGTAATGGAAGAGCGTTATTCTATGAACAGTAATACTAAACTTTTGTATTATGACTGAGTCATTAATAACATATTTTACTTTATGTAGTAATACAGATTGGTAACGTCTACCTCTACAATTATCAAAAGTGTTAAAATTATACGTAGCAAGGAGAAATTCATGTGGTATGTTCAGGATAGACTTCAACAGCTTTAAAAGATTTTTAGAAAGTTTTAGTAACGATCTTTTATATGTTCAAATTTAACTGTCTGCATTTGATAATAGTAGAAGCTCCAGCTCTAAAAGAGACAAGCCTTTGGTATGAAATACAATACCTTAATCACAGATGAACACTGAAAAAATGCTGAGGGAGTGCGTTGGTAAATGACTAATACAATCCCTTTGATCGGAGTTTTTTTACCAAAGTTACATAAAAATTCGGCCGAACATATGTTTGTAGAAACTTTTTAAATAGATATATTCAAATTCTCTTATCAACTTTTGAGTTTGATAGTTTACAACTGGGAGGTATTTACTATCTAGGTAGATCATTTTACATATACAAATAATTAGAAAAATTTAACTTAAAAATGTGTGCGCCTTCAGAGATTATTTTTACATAGTTTTTTTAAGACTATACATCCTAATAGTTACTATGACGTTGACTGTCTTTTCAAATGAAAAGAAGTTATCATAATCATTTATATATTAATACCTAAGAAATCATAGTGCAAAGAAAAATATTTACGAAGTGTCATTTGTTTCTATTAATTCCACATTAGCAGTTAACTATAAACGCCATTGTTCGATGACAAACAATTAGAAAGACGAATGATATAAAGCAAAGTGAAGACAATAATCCATTATAAACTGTGCTCTCTCTAGGCACAGATATTCCATAACACAGCAATAAATTATCCATTCATTTGCTTACCTACCCTTTAGCCCTGCCAAAATCTGAACACACACTTAACGGTATCTGTTCAAAGGACCTGGATGCTGTAGGTACAATGCGGCGCATTGTACAGGAAACAATCCTGCCGGAGTTGCATTCCATTGCACGTTACGCGTACAGTATATCCCTTAACTGTGTTTCGGACAATATTTTTGTAAATTTGTTAAAAAAATAGTTCATATAAATTTGATTTTAAACTTTTGGAACTTGAATTTAATTCTTAGGAACATTTTAATAGCATCAGGAGAACAATTTTTTCAAGCAACGGAAAGTGTCACATAAGAAATATTGATAGGAATTTCAAGGAGGTCATAACATCAACAAAAAAAAAACAATTGCCTCAGTTAAATGGTTTAAACATCGTTATAAATTCCTATAATTAGATATCAGTCAAGCTTCTTAACAAATGACAAAGTTTTACTGCATTTCCTATTGAATAATTTTGAATGTATCGCAAAGTTATACTAAATTCTGAAATTTTATTAGTATTATTAATATCAGAAATAATTTTTCTTACAGGATATTCAGTTATGTGAAACATCCATAATTTTAACGTTACAATGTCAAGTAGAATGTTGTTACTATTGTTAGTATTCAGTAGAGATGGGCCACTAATAAGTTTCCATATTGGAAAGTTTCCAAAATGGGAACTTTCCAGGAAGGGAAGAATCCTGTTCAGGAAACATTTCCATATTTTGAATTTCCCGCCAAATTATAACTATTTGACATCACCTTAGAAATTGTTGTATTGAGGTTACCTGTTAGACATTTTCGATTTTTGTATTTTTTGTGCATCAATGCATCATTAGCGTATTTTCATGTTATTTGTACGTTTTTTTAAATCCGTAGTTGGCAAGTTAAAGTCACTAAAAAATAATAGGTACAAATAATAATTGCTGTAAATACATGTTGAAACGATTTCCGAATTTCCAGATATCAAATATCTTCCTGCAAAGCCAGAAAATAAGTCTATAATATAATTAATTATAATCATTAATGTTACCACAACTGACAGTGTAAGTATATACACATGTACAATACAAAACAAAAACAAAAAACAGTCTGTAAGTGGCGGAAAATATTTCTGGGCAACTTCCCTTGGAAAGTTTCCAAGTATATATTCCCTGGGAATCACGGGAAACATTTGGCAACATTCCCGAAATATATTTTGGGAATATTTCCAAAAAAAATATCTTCCCGGGAATTTTGCATCTCTAGTATTCAGTATCTGAAACGAATGAATTTTAATTAACCAACATCAGTTTCTGACATAATTACGAGAACCATAAATGCAATCTAACTGTTATGAATTGAAGTAAGTCATCATTTTTCTGCAAAACAATTGAAATATTATATCTATGACCATCCTGGAATTCCAAACAATTCCAAAATAACAATTTTAATATTAAAAAAAATGGTCGGAGAATTGAACACCCCGTAAGGAACGAATGTTTTCAAGGCTAAGAATAAACAGTAAATTCTAAATTCAAAAATAAAAATCTCTTCCTATTCGGAACACAATCGTGGAATACTCATACACGGTAGATGTATCACGACTCCCAATATTGTTGTGCAGCATCAGGAAATCAATCAGTGCTAAATTCAAAACTATTGCGATGCTAAAGTAATTTTTATGGAATGATGTGATACATTTAACACAGTTGTATTGTAGAAATAATTGTCAATTAAAATGCAAAACATATTACACTGATTTCTATCAATCAAATTTAACTTACCTTACACGAGAAGGGTAATGGATACACAGACCAATGCTAGAAACAAAATACGATTAAATATTTTAAATCAGCTAAAGTATATTAGTCGGTAAATAATGTCAAGTACGCCTAAATATTTACTTATCACTGGCAATAGCTAAGAGAAATGCACTTATTTTGTCCAGTGATATAGTGTAGCAGGTCATTTCTCGAATGGACATCGTCGCGTGAGCGAGCACACCGAAACTAATATATTTTTCTACAAGCCCAGCATCTGTACTCTCCCCATTAGTTGATTGGTTCAATAAAAAGTGGATTGAGAACTAGTTTAAAAACAAACAACAATCTTAAATCGTCTGAGTTTAGTGTTTTTTTTTTGTGATCGAAAATATTTTAGAACACGAAAAAGGGTACAGAAAGCATATGGTCCCGATGTCAGTGACAATTTGTTTTGTGAACACAAACGTAAGAAATCAGAACATCAAAGTAATTATATGTATTATTATTAATTCATAATTATCGACAAGTTGCGGTTTATTAATTTTGTTTCAAACAATATTTGCTTCCCTTTTGAAAGAAAACTTAGTTTAGTGTTTCTGATTTGACTATTTGAAGTGAGTTTCAACTGAAATTGTTTATCCCCACTTACTAATTTCTGCACAAGCTCGAAAACATGATCAGTTGACACTTTACAATTAGTTGAAAGTAGTTTATAAGGTCTATGAGTTAGATTTACTGTTTGTTGTCAAATTTATTTCTCTGTCAAATTCAAATCAAGAGGGTCCCTTGCAAAAGGGAAGCAGCTAATAATCTGAACGAGAGTAAAAGAATTCCAGTTACAAGATCAAGATCTTCGGAAATGGGGGACATTTTAAAACAATTACAATGTAAGTAGTTCAGAGAGATGTAAAGAGTATCCAAAATAAAATGAAGGAAGATTTCAAAAAGGAAATGAAAAACATCCAAGTTAAAATGAAGGAAGATTTGAAAAATCAAATAGCGAGCAGTCGGGCTGAAATGACGCACAGCTTACAGGAAGAATAAACAGCAAAATTATGAATTGAAGTAAAGAATATCCCGAAATGAAAGAATAAATTATTCAATTGGAAGCTGAGGTGCAAAACAAAGTTGCGTACAGAGTGAATAAAAAAATCTGGAGAGAAAAGTTGCACTGTTCTTTCTATCCTTAATTAAACCACCGACATTTGATGGAAAGGAACACCTACTTAAAATAGATAGACAGTAAAAGGCTTGGTACAAACAAAAGAAGGCAACATCGGTAATAGTAGCTTCTATGAGATGAGGCTATGGAGGTTTTAAGGACAATGGCAGAAGATCAATAAAATAATTATTAAATGCTGAAGACTGCTCTAAAAACGAGATGTGGTAAAACCCATCTACTATGTGTTTATCAAACACCATTAACAACAATTTGAGGTATATGTAGAGCAGATAACTAATTTAGGCTACCACTGCACTGGAAAGTTTTAGGAGCAACTAGCAATGAATATCTTTAGTACTGACCTGCGAGGTTCTGGGATTTTTCAGTCAGTTAAATATAAAAAATATTTGCGAAGGCAAGGTGCTGTAGATTAAAGGTGTCCAGCAAGCTATAGATAATTAGGACAGAGCAAGGCAACTTAAATTCCAGACAGGTTAGGAAGGAAGAGTTGGATAGAGCGATGAAGGGTTCTTGAAGAGCTTGTGAGAATTTTTGGACTTGATTGTATTTAGCAAACAAAGACCCATCTAATGTTGAAATTGCTAGACAGAAGGGCATCTTACATATCGATGACTTAAGGATCTATGTAGCCGAGGCTACGTGAAGCTTGACGATAAGAGCTCCAATCACGAGAGGGGTCAGACATATATCCATTACAATATTCTGGCATTGACGAACCGGTAAAAAATACATCAAGAGCTGAAAATTGAGATAAAACGTAGTAGTTAATTTAGACAGCCACAGTCAGGATCAAGTAAAACGTAAAGAAGCTCAGTGGGACAAACAAAAAGGAGAAATTGAAAAACTTGAAATACATCTGCAGCAAAAGTTAGTTGCGGAAAAAGTAAAGTGTAAGCCAGGTTGAAAGAGGTAGAAGGTAAAAAATCTTCAATAAACAACCTAAAATTTTTTAATTCAATTGACATAGATAAATACCAAACAAGATCCTCGTTAAATACCAGAGTGAAGTTCTAAATTTCGAGCCTATTCCACAATGGAAAATTAAAAACAGGTATACAGGTAGACCCACCTAGCGGAACATTTACGATAAAATTCTCCCAGAAGTTACTAAACATTCTGGAACTCCTTAGTCATACAAACCACATCTCAATAATGAATATGAGGGAATTGTAATGAAAACAGACATCTAACAATTTTGAACAAAGTCGGGAAGCGAATAATTATTGTGCCAACATTATGATACTAACAATGTAGGCAATGCGGATAATGGAGTAGTCTGATCGGTATGATCAGTTTCAAGGAACGATAATGTTACACAATCTCAACTGCCTTGTTAATTTCTTAATTAGGTTCTCAATGATAAATATGAGGGAATTGTAATGAAAACAGACATCTAACAATTTTGAACAAAGTCGGGAAGCGAATAATTGTGCCAACATTATGATACTAACAATGTAGGCAATGCAGATAATGGAGTAGTCTGATCGGTATCAGTTTCATAGAACGATAATGTTACACAATCTCAACTGCCTTGTTAATTTCTTAATTAGGTTCTTAACACTTTGTAATGTACCAGTTTTTATAATACTGTTATAGATGGTCATGAATATTCAATAACATGAAAAGGGGTGTATGTAAAGGTATATAGGTGCAGTCTCGATGTCAGGGATAGAGTATTTTGTGAATTCAAAAGTGAGGAATCAACACATCAAAATAGGGAAAATAATTATTGACATTCTTTGTTGAAACTATTTATTATTAATCTTGGATCCGCTAAAATATTCTACATTACATCATGTTTTAAGTGTGCCACAACCACAATGCCGAAAGAACATACTCAAAATTTGACCTATTCACTTCTGTACTTTCACATAAATCAGTGGTCGCCAAACCGTCGATCGCGAGCTACCTATAGCTCGCAAAGGAAATTCTGGTAGCTCGTACCTCGCAAAACATTTTTAAAATATAAAAGGTTTACATTCCCTAAATTGCGCAAATTCTCATAATAAACGCGAGAGGCGGCAACACTACGATAAACGATATGTAGCTGACGCGACGTCACCCCGCTAGAATCGACTAGAATCTATCAGCGCGACAACGCGCTTGGGTTCGGGAACGATCTGGCTTGCTTTGAACGGTATAAATACGTAAGGTGCGGCGGCCAGGCGCAGTTTAAAACTGAACGACACAAAATTTAGCGGTTTGGTTAGCGTTAGCCCGCAATTAAAAATATGGCAAGTAGTAGTAAGAAAGTGAAAACATACCATTTCCATTCGGAATGGGAAGAACAATATTTTTTCATAGAAGTTAAAGGCAAAAATGTGTGTTTGTTATGTAATACTTCTGTCTTCGTTGCTAAAAAAGGAAATATTGAGAGGCATCATAAAACTGTACATTCAAATTTCGAGAAATCATTCCCATTACATTCTGCCGTCAGAAAGAAAAAACTAAAACAATTTAAAAAACCAGTTAAATGGACAACAATCAGTATTTTTAAGAACAGTCGACAAAAATAAGGCCGCAACTGAAGCGTCATATCGTGTGTCCCAGATAATTGCACAGAATAAGAAACCTTATGAAGACGGGGAAATGATAAAACAGGCGTTTTTAGAAGCTGCAGATTCATTATTTGCCAACTTTAGAAACAAAGACGAGATAGTGTCTTCAATACGGTCTCTGCAACTTTCTGCTAATACAGTGATGAGACGAGTAGGAGTAATGACTAGAGGGCGGACAATGTGTGTCTTTAACCCGAAGATTAGGTCAAATTCGGGTAAAGATGCGTACGCGTTCAAAAATGTATTGTGTGTAAACTATGCAAAATATAATTACTATGTATAACAAATATACCGTATTGTCCTCGCCAATATTTGTTTCCTTTATTTAAAATCCGTAAATCATGTGAACTGATAAAACAACGAGAAAATAATTAAGTTAATTTAGTTCTAAAGAAATGAAATGACACTCGTGCCCATCTCTAGTCCATCCGTCGACATCGGTTGCGTTTATCGATTTCCTATTGAGACTACTACTAGCGGAAATGATTTCTGATATAAATGCATTTATAAATAAGCTTGAATTTTGGGAACAAAACCTAATTAACTGCAATACCAAGCATTTTCCTATTCTTTCAGAAAAGATATCTCAAAATCCATTGGAACTTTATGAAAGTAAATATCATGTAGAAATAATTTCTAACTTGAAGGATAACTTCAAAAATCGTTTTAAGGACTTCAACGGAATTGATTTAGTGGCGCAATTTGTTGTTTTACCCTTCATGGAAATTCATGTCCAACAGTTCGCAACTTGTGTTATGCAGAACTTTAGTGAAGACATCGCTGCGACAGAAATGGAACTAATTGCGTTTCAAAATGATTTAACTTTAAGATCGTTAAACTCAAATACAAAATGTATCTGGCCTTTAATAAGTCAAGAAAAATATCCAGTTTTAGATCGCGTTGCCTTGAAAGTAAAGGCGTTATTTAGTTCAACATATTTGTGTGAATCCTCTTTCTCAAATATGAAGTTAATTAAAAACAAATACCGCAATCGACTTACAGATGAACATTTAGATAATTGTATTCGAATGGCTGTATCAAATTATACTTCAAACATTAAAAACATTATTAATGGGTCTGAGTGTCAGCCCTCTCATTGAACATGAATTAAAATAGTGCATTATTCTTTTTGTTGCTTTTATAGTGTTTTAGTTCCATAAATCATATCGTATCGTAACCGTAAATAGCATAAAAGTTTTGTTTATTTTTTAAACATCTCTGGTTGTTTTTTATGAGCAGTATGTACTCGTACTAAAATAATATTAGTTTATTTTTATTATTTTATGTTAATAAACGAAATAAATGTGTGTGGAATACAACTGTGCATTATTTCATTTCGGTTGGCTTACGTCTGTTACAGATAGGTAGCTCACTATCTATTCCAAAACTATCGAAGTAGCTCAACACATTAAAAATGTTGGCGACCACTGACATAGATGAACATAGAGCATACCAAACCAAGTTTTAGGAAACATTTTTTTTTCAAAAGCCCAATTTAATACCTAGTACGCCTTTTCCAATTATGAACAAAAGTTTCTAGGCGATTATCTCAACATGACTAATTTCCACTTTCGCCACTATGGTTCTCAGTAAACGATGTTATCGTTATATTATTCTGGTACAGCTTGACCAAACTCATATTGTTGGCGAGATGCGCAGATTAAGAAGAGAATTCGCAGTAGGGTGACAAAGACAGAAGACCTTAATAGTAGGACAGATACTTCTGTGCAAACAATTTACTTAAGTCTGATAAATAATTAAGATTTTATGTTACATATCTAAACATATGAGCAAATTACCTTTGTACATCTATAATTCAAAAAAGTCACATGTTAATTATATATCCTAAATTTTAACCCGCAGTTTAACTCATGTTTGATGAACATGTTTATTAAGAAGACCTAAAAAGTTTTAATTCCATAAATTATAGTTTAATTAACTGACCTAATTTTGCACACGTAAGCGACTGCTTCAAAATTAGCACTTATTTAAAAACATTACAAATTCTAATATAAATTACATGGTTAGCAGAGGAATTTTTGTTAACTTTATGTCTAGAATATTATTCAAGTAACATCCGAGTTTTGTTCCTGAAATAAATTATACAGTAGAGTTATCATGTTTTGCTAGATATATGAAGTTACTTCCCCAGACCTATGTTTAGTAAAACAATGAAAAGTTTTGTTCTCTTTACTGGAATAATAATAACTTCACATTTATTCTGTTTTAAAAATCAAATGGAGCAAAATGCCGTATAAAATATATCTACAATCTGCAATTAATAACGCATAAATATGGCCTGAAGTGGTATTGTCAAATTTTGACTCAATGCGAGAATTCTTTAAAATTATTAAGCTTAATAAATATACGATTCCAAAATATAGATTTCTATCTATATTATTTGAAGTAGTCGCCTTTTGGCAAGAAATATAGGCAAATTCTTTAGTTTCCAAATGATATATAAAATTTCTAGTTTTGAAATTACATTTCAGCAATTTGGACTACATGCATAGCCACTTTAAACCATAGCAAGATGCGAATCAATAATTCAGTTTTGCACGTACATATTCGAAGCACATAAATTCAGTTTTAATTGAACAAAGTGGAAATAAAATTTTATGAAATATAAATAAAATTCAAAAGCAGAGCAGCAATAAAGTCATTCAGATATATGTAGTAGATACTAATAATAATTAAAAGTAATGACAAATAATGAAATTTTAATCAAAAAGTTTTTTTTGTTTTCACTAACATTTAAAATTCATAAAATGCATTTTCAGTATATACTTGTATAAACTTTAATATCCTTAAAATTGTTTCAAATGTTTTGAAAAAATAGAAGGCTGAAGATAAAGAACTTAATGATAAATTACTTGAGCCTCTACTAATTCTAAAAAATATATCATTTCATTCTAATGCACTTCAGAAGATTGCAGACGCTCGTTAAATAAGTTTTAAACTTTCGTTATAAAAGTTTATGGAAGAGATGTTATTATAAATTACTTCACAAACACTTTTGATTAAAGTTTTCGCTCATGTGCTTAATAGGATTCTGAAGATATTTCACAAAATACGATAACACTTACCTCAACAATTAAATTGTTTTAAATTTAATACAATTTACAAATTTTAGTTTTTATCTAGAAAATACTTTTGCGTGTAAATATTTAGTTACTTAATTACTTTGATTAATTTTTCTCGTACCTTATGCTGCTGAATAAACTTTTTATTTAAAATAGGGATGAGTACTTAGATATAAGTATAAGTACATACATTATTTCTATTTGCGCCAGATGTAAACAAAATATTAATATGACCAAAAGTAACGTTTACGATGGTCCGACCCGAAGATATCCTATACATATAATGACGACACTAACTTTAT
The DNA here is from genome assembly GCF_000390285.2 of Anoplophora glabripennis. NCBI lineage: Eukaryota > Metazoa > Arthropoda > Insecta > Coleoptera > Cerambycidae > Anoplophora > Anoplophora glabripennis. Next base: position 947,289 of record NW_019416234.1, on the reverse strand, counting down.
CTCTCAGAGAGATCTTCGACCACCGCAAAATTAGCTATAATCCTATTATCCAGTGCTGTCATTGAGCTTGAGCCCAGTAGAACAATTATTTATTGGTGTACAATAAAGCTTGAATATTTATGCTGTCTTTCTACGCATTTCTATTTATGCGTTCACTGATGTCACTTTATACAGAGTGTTCTACAAGTTCTATGACAAACTTTGTCAGATGGTAGCTGGGTTAATTTCAAACATTTTTTCTTACATGAACATAGGTCCGATTTGTTGCTGTATAAAAGTTACAAGTATTTTTAAAAATATAATTTCATAGTTGATGATTTCTATAACAATAATTATTATTTGTGTTTAAAGTTTAAACATTAGTTAACCTTTAACTAAAGATTCCGTCACTTGACGGATGAGATTTGGATCATTTCTTAACTGGTTAGTTGCATCCTGAATTATTTCACGAAACTACTGACAGGTAGTGATTTCAAAATGGTAGACAAGCTGCTTTGTATGTCCCCATAAATAAAAATCCAAAGAATTTTGATCTGAGAAAAGCGCTGGTTATGCAATTGGACNAATATTCTTGTAATATTATCGTTAGAAGTGTCTGCCACAAGGGGATTGTATTAGTATGAATAACTTGAGAACGGCGAATCTTAGGGAAAAAATTAAAGTCGCCTTTTTTACGTATTTTGTGCATTAAAATATATATCAGGTACAATGACGTGTAAAAATGCAGTGGCGTAGGTTTTTTGTAAAAAAGAGGGTGACCCCTGTCCAGTTGTACATCACTGGTTGAACCTTTAAAGCCCATATTTCAGGGAATATAAGGCCTACTATCATACATTATATGTACCAAATTTTATTAAGATCGGTTAATAGATTCCGGAGATGTAAATAAAAAATCAATTTTTTTTGACAACTTCAACACCCTGTATCTGTAACACGGTGCCGTTCCAGACCTATGTTTATAAGGCAAACACATATTATTTTAAAGAGATCTATCTGCCCTCGAAGTTTCCTGCATAAAATTCGGACCACCCTGTACAGAGTGTTCTACAACTTCTATGACAAACTTTATCAGATGGTAGCTGGGTTAATTTCAAACATTTTTTCTTATATGAACATAGGTCCGTTCTGTTTTTGTATAAAAGTTACAAGTATTTTAAAAAATATAATTTCATAGTTCAATCAAAGCAACCCGTAAATAAAATTGATGATTTCTATAACAATAATTATTATTTGTGTTTAAAGTTTAAACATTAGTTAACCTTTAACTAAAGATTCCGTCACTTGACGGATGAGATTTGGATCATTTCTTAACTGGTTAGTTGCATCCTGAATTATTTCACGAAACTACTGACAGGTAGTGATTTCAAAATGGTAGACAAGCTGTTTTGTATGTCCCCATAAATAAAAATCCAAAGAATTTTGATCTGAGAAAAGCGCTGGTTATGCAATTGGACCTTGACCTATCAGTTTATTTGGGAAGTGATCATTTAACCAAGCAGTTTCTTGTCTTCCTCTATGTGGTGGTGCACCATCGTGCTAATACTACATATTTTGAACAATATTAAGCCTTACGTCAACAATGAAATCAGAAAGGTTGTTTTCCAAGAAAGTTCTATACAAATCTGCATTTAAACGATCATTTAAAACATGCACAGGCAGTAAATTATTGGTGAAAATGCTACCCCAAACGTTGACATCGAAACATTGCTGAAATTGTCTTGATCTAATTGCATGCGGATTTTGTAACGCCCAGATATGTTCATTATGATTATTACTTCTGCCATTGCTAGTAAAATACGCTTCATCACACCACATGACAAGTGAAATGAATCTTATCATTTTGTGCATGTTGTTGAAATAATCAGCGACAAAATTCTAATCGCTGAGGAACATCTCCAGCATATACGCTTGTACATTTTGGCTATGAAACGGATGTAACATTTCTTTGTTCAATACACGCCATACAAAATTCGATGAAGATTACTTGCTATACGCCGAACACGGATAGAAGAGTTGTCAATGACAGCATCTATTATATCTTCTTCATTTTGTACATTCACTTCAGTAGGATGAATGGCCTTTTTTGGAGCGGGGTTACCTTCTTTGAAGTCTACGAAATGATGCACTGAATACTGTGTGGGCAGGTTGATGTCTATTTGAGTAGCTTCGTCGATATTCTCGGGCTGCTTGTCTGGCGTTCCCATTGGAATACCCATATACAATGATAATCAGGCCGAGTATGTATCCCATTTTATCATAATAACAGTTATGTTATTTCAGGGTTAAACGTTAAGGTTAACGTTAACTGTTAAGATATAACGTGCACGTTATTGAGGAATTAAGACTATTTTTAGCAAATACTCGTATTGCAATTTTGTTGTTTTTTGAAGACGCTTTTGTGTCGACATTTTTAATAATAATTATGCAAAATTATTATAAACAAGAGTCAGTATTAGACAAAAACACATATAACTGACAGATGTCTTTTAGGTTATGAAACATGAAACAAATGCAAACTCGTAAATAACGGGTAAGTACGACATAAAATAGTTTGTAACACGTTATCTTAAATTATAACAGAGTTTCTTAAAGGCAAGGAATTTGGTGTTGCTATAGTTTAACGTAGGTGTTATTTGTCTAATGAAAATGAACGGCTTGTTAAATTTCCATTTACTTGCCGGTTTTATAAACGCACATCGAAGGTAAGTTGTAAAAATTAAGTAACTTAGGTAGTATATACGTATACGTATATACTACTATATAGTATATATACTATATACGTACGTATATGTAAGTATTTACCCTAAAATTATTGTTAGGTTAAATCAAACGAAGAAGGATCTAACAAGGAAACTACCCTAACCCGAACTCTCCGATTTCCCATATTTTTATATATGTTGTAGACTCGGTTGTAGAACATAAAAAATTAAATGACATATTTTTTTTATCGGCGGAAAAACATATTTAGGGGGTGAAATACATCCTCAAAGTTCACCCCCCAAAACAGTTTTTTCTAAATATCTGGGGTTCTAATCAATATTTTGGAATGAAAAAAAATGTAAATTGCTTCTTATAAAAAAACAAATGTTTCACATTAGATTCCGTGTTTGAAGGCTGCTACCCTTATTTTTTATTTCAGAAAAACTGTATTTTTCAAACATTTTTTATATATAAAAAAATTAATATTTGTTAAAAAAAATAAAAAATATTATTTATGTAAATAAATGGACAAAGTTATCTTTTTAGGGGGTGAACAACCCTCTAATGTGCTAAAAATGTCTGTACGATTAGAATTAATATTGCAAAATAAAAAGTTTTTACTTTTTCTCAAATCGTACGAATAATTTGTTCTATTAGCCGCAAACAGATTTAAACTAATGCAAACTACCCCTCATATTCACCCCCCATAATATTTCTGTGACATCTCAATATTTTGAAATGAAATAAAATGGAAATTACTTCTTTTAAAAAAATTAAATGTTTCACAAGTGATTTCGTGTTTGGAGGTTGCAACCCTTATTTTTTATTTCAGGAAAACTAAGTATATTTTCAAACATTTTTATATATAAAAAATTCATATTGATTCAAAATATTAAAAATATGATTTATGTAAACAAATTAACAAAAATAATTTCTCATTTTAGGGGGGGAACAACCCCCTAGTAATCTCCTAGTGTGCGAAAAATGTCTTTACTTTTTCTCTAATCATACGAATAATTTTTTCTCTTGTTCTTAAACGGATTTAAACAGATGCAAACTACCCCTGATGTTCACCCCCAAAACCAGTAAATCCGTGATATCTCGGGTTCTAATAAATATTTTGGAATGAAACAAAATGGAAATTACCGAACCCGTTTTTGAGGGATGAACAGCTGGGGTAGTTGATGAACAGCAGGCGTAGTTTGCATCAGTTTAAATCCGTTTTAGACCAATAGAAAAAATTATTTGCGAAATATCGAAAATTGCGAAATATATTTTTTTATAAGAAATAATTTCCATTTCGTTTCATTCCATAATATTGATTAGAACCCGAGATGTCACCGAAATACTGTTTTTGGGGGTGAACATGAGGGGTAATTTGCATCCGTATAAATCCATTTGAGGCTAATAGAACAAATTATTCGTATGATTAGAGAAAAAGTAAAAACTTTTTATTTTGTAATGTTAATTCTAATCGTATAGACATTTTTCGCTCACTAGGGGGTTGTTCGAGAACTTAATTCTGCCAATTTGTTTAAATAAGTTATATTTTTATATATTTTATTTTAACTAATATGATTTTTTTATATACAAAAAATGTTTGAAAAATATAGTTTTTTAAATAAAATATAAGGGTAGCAATCCCTAAACACGAAATCACTAATGAAACATATGTTTTTTTATAAGAAGTAATTTTGCATGTTGTTTTATTCCAAAATATTGATTAGAACCCCAGATATTTACAAAAAACTGTTTTTAGGGGCGAACTTTGAGAATGTACTTCACCGACATATAATTTAATAATAATAATAATGCAGAATTATTATAAATACCCGACTCAATAGACAAAAACACATACAACTAAAAGAGTTCTTTTAGGTTATGAAACATGAAACAAATACAACGTAGAGCGCAAACGACAGGTATGTACCTATGTACAACATAAAATAGCAGCCGTTTACGGCATGTTATTTACAAACGTTATTTCTAACATAACATTTTAGCGTAAAATGGGTTACATACTCGGCCTGAATATCTGCGTTCTCTTCATTTGTAAATAAATGCATTTTTTATTTAGCATTTTAACACTAAGTGTCAAATGAATAAATAAAATGACACAAATAATATAATTATTGTTATAGCAACCATCATTTTTATTTATCGGACTACTTTGATTGAAATATGAAATTATTTATTATTATTTTTTTAAAATGATTGTAACTTCTTAACAAAAACGAATCGGATCTATGTTGATATAAGAAAAAATGTTTGAAATTAACCCAGCTACCATCTGTCAAAGTTTGTCATAGAGCTTGTAGAATACTCGGTAGGTACTTAAGATATGGTATATTTGTATTGTTCTTTCTTTATCTTTATATTTTCATAGTAACAAAGGTTGATATGCCTGTAGCCAACTTTTTCTTAGCAGGTCTGTATTAAATGTCCAATAAAAAAATCATTATATAAGTTTCATCATTTTGCTTGTCAAAATTAGTATTACTGGAAAAACAAGCGAAATATTGTTTTTTTGAGAAGCGGACAACCTTTTGCTTTTGCAGTAGAACACACTTTTTAGTTTTATTAAAGTTTTAGACCCAATACTTTGAGTCTCGGTTAAGGTTTGATTAACTAATCAAGCGATTAGACTGAGACTATCCTTTATAAAATAAATCAGTATATGTGCAGTCTAATCGCCTGATCAGTTAATCAAGCTTTAACCGAGACTCAAAATACCGGGCCTTACTGTTTTGAATTATATTGTACAGATAACACAGCCACACAAACAAAAGAAAAGTAGTCAGTACTTTTTATGCGACATGTTATCTGTAGTATTTTTGCCTCCTGATCACGAATCTGGTGTCAGAATTGAGCTATCACATCACAGGAATTTCCTAACCTCAAAAAACTTAAAAAATAGCAAAAATTCATGAAAAAGTGCTAGGAAAAATAAAAAAATTTTTTTTTTATTCGAATGTTCATTTATATAGTTAAGACCCGGCCCAACGTGAATTCGCGGTCAGCATTAATAGTTCTTTTTCTAACCTCAAAGAATCTGGTCAATTAGAGACAGATATCACAAATTTTTAAACAATAACAGATTCGCGACAAATTTGGTATACGGGGGTTTTCTGGGTCGCTGATCACGGATCCGAGGTCAATTTTGAAAAATTCAAAATGGCGGATCCAAGATGGCCGACCGAATTTTCAAAAAATAACAGAATCGCAGAATATTTGGTATACGGGGGTTTTCGGGGTCGCTGATTACGTATTCGAGGTCAGAATTGCGAAACTCATTTTGTAATATTTTACTTTATAACCTGAGTATCCAACCATGTGTTAATCTACTTTTTTTCGGCTATATCTTGTTCTTTTTTCTGTAAAAGATCTATTCACGGGTTGAATTTTGTAAATCTGATCCCGGATTCGTGATCAGTGACCTCGAAAACCCCCGTATACAAAATTTAGCGTGAATGTGTTATTTTTTGAAAATTGTGTCGGCCGCCATCTTGAATTTTGCAAAATTGACCTCGAATTCGTGATCAGCGATCCCGAAAACCCCCTTATATCAAATTTGATGCGAATCTGTTATTTTTTGAAAATTTGGTCGGCCATCTTGGATCAGCCATCTTGAATTTTGCAAAATTGACCTCGGATCCGTTATCAACGACCCCGAAAATCCCCGTATACCAAATTTGGCGCGAATTTGTTATTTTTTGAAAAATAGTGATATCTGACTTTAATTGACCCGTTATTTTGAGGTTAGAAAAATAACTATTAATGCTAACCGCGAATTCACGTTGGGCGGGGTCTTAACTATATAAATGAACATGGTTAGGAAATTCCTGTGATGTGATAGGCTCAATTCTGACACCGGATTCGTGATCAGGAGGCAAAAATACTACTGATAACATATGTCGCATGAAAAGAGTACAGACTACTTTTCTTTTTTTGTGTGGCTGTGTAATCAAATGCAGAAAATATTTATTATCTTTAAAAAATAATATGCCATTTGTGTATATTTATCCCATAAACATTTTATTCGTTCTGTACAGCATGCTAAAAATTTACAGTGTATGCTAGTGTATGGCACAGTTTATGTATACCTACGTTAAGTAATCCCGGTGTGAAAATATCAAATTTGTTAGGGTAGACACGTGCCGCATAGAGCATACGGTAAATCTTCACTAATACATGAGGTGGACGTTTTCTAAGAGGAAGAATTGTGTGCCAGGATCAACAGTTTAAATGCCTGAAGGAAACTTATCTCTTGGTTTACCGGCTGAATATATTAAGGTATATACTCTTACGTAACAGGTACAGGAAAGTTATGTGTTCGTATATTAAGTGGTTGGTGTAGAAATACTGTCAACTGTCTCAGTAATAGGCCATATTATACAGGATGCATTATTTTGAATGCTTATTATTTTAATGTGTACAAATTAAACTTATCTGGATTTAAAAAACATGAAAAATTGAAGACCTGGTCCAGAATATATTTTAAGCAAAAAGAACGAAAATTTTTTCCATCGAACTTCGAATCCGTAATATTAAAGTTGACAGCTTTCAAGAATTTTCAAATTTTACAAAGTGTAACAGTAACACATTTGAACAAAATCATTTATTCAACGTAAAGGTTAGGTTAGGTTAGGTTAGGTTAGGTTAGGTTACCACCTTAGGTTAATTTAGATAGTAATAATTATACAAAAAGAAAACAATTTTTTTTAGCCTAGCAGGCTGATAAGAGAACTATGCTAATTATTATTTATCAATTTTTGACAGATCTCACATACTCGGCCTGTCGTTTGTATTTTTATTATTACTGCAAATAGATACAAATTTTAATAATGCAGTTCAACAACGAGGAGTACGCAGATATTATTTTTGCAATGGTAATGCTTCAAGAAGTTAGCATGTAACAAAGACGATTTCAGAATACACATGAGCCATCTCACCGTGTATTTTCTAGTGTTTTTCATCAAAGACTTTGATAGTGTGGAATTGCTAGTAATACTGGGAATGTAAATCTGATACACTGTTGCATAAGAAAAAGAAGTAATTGATGTAACGCATGAAACTAGGTATTAGTGCAAGAAAATTTGCTACACTTTTAAAAGTTTGCTTGGAGGATTTTACACATAGATATGTTGCACCTGTACCATTATTAGAGTGTCCTTCACTTACAACCAGGAAATGAAGTGCGAAGATTAACATTTTCACTATGACTTCTGAGGACAACGAACAAAATCCGAATTTTGTTAATTCTCTTTGGTAATCCGATGAAGCTACTTTCGCTGAAAATGGAATTCATGAATATCACAGTGAGCTTATATGGTCAATACAAAACTCTCACGCATTTAGGACACATAATTTTCAACAAAGATTTTCTATTAACACCTGCTGTGGCATTTTCAATGGTCGTCCACAAGCAATGCAAATTTTCACACCTGATTTAAATGCCGCCTCATACCTACGATTACACACGCCAACAAAACGTGACTGACTTTCTAGTCAGAAACAAGACTATAGTTTCAGGAAGGTGGTGAATCCGAATCTAACCCCCGAATTGTTTCACATCGGATTTTAGAGATATCCTAACCAAAAAGTGCGAAAAACACGTTTTTTCGCCATATTTGAGGTAATTTTTCTCTACAAACACGTTATGACATCGGAATGTACTATCCTTCTTCTTCAAAATGCATTTTGAATCATTCAAAAAGCTCTTTTCCTCTCCTAAAAATAGTTTGTTGAAACTGATCAGTTTGGTGTATTTGTCGATATTCGGAGATTTCTCTTTACAGTATTATGGGAGAATTCGGATTCAGCGCATCAAAAACATTCGAAAAATAATTATAATCTCTTTGTGGTTCAAAATTTTCTAAGTCGGTTATTGAATAACTTGCAGGTGTTATTACAAGATACTTTCCTTGTAATGCGCAACATGATGTGGTATCAACACGATGAGGTACAAGCACATGATGGTAGAATAGTTAGATCACCACTTTACTGGAAGGTGGATAGATAGACGCGGTGTAGTTGAATGGTCTGCTAGAGCAAAATATCCTAATCCAATGGACTTCTGGGGTGACAAAACAAATATTTTATTTAGAAGAAATAAAGAATGAGGTACAGGTACAAAACAGAATTGCGAATGCTGTACATCAAATTCTAATGAAGTTCTTGCTGCAATTATTAGTTTTATATTGTCATTGCATTGCGGCTGGCGGTGGACTATTTGAGCATAAGCTTTAATATCAAATGCTGTGTTTTCTTTTTGTATAAATGTGATACTGTTACTCTGGTACTTTTTGTAAAATTTAAATTTTATTTTGAATGCTGCCAACTTTGATATCTGAAAAACGAAGCTCGAAAGGAAAATGTATTTCGTCTATTTTGCTTAAAATTGGATGCTGAACCAGAGCTTTACTTTTTCGCCTTGCATATTTACCTTAGTTGTAAAATCATTTGCACTACAACAAAATAATGGGTAAATTGTAATATGCGAATATCTTTTTATTTTATTCTATGCTGGCCGCAAGATTTATTTATTTATTCTGATTCTAATTTTGCATAAAAAAGTAATATTTATCGATTCTTTGTTGAACTGATGTTTCTTCATCCATTGAGTTATTGGTACATAATTTTCTTTCGCAAACATACATATGCGCTAAAGTTAATTTATCTAATCTCTCTCTGCTGAATTCATCACCATATCTATTGAAAGTACACTTTTCCAACATAGATTATTTAAACAAGAAAAGCTAGAAGTCAGACGTATTTAAATAATCCGCACAATATTATGTCTCTTCAAAGCCAGTTACATTTTGCATATATAACTCTCTCTCTACAATTTTATGTTAACATCATGGTGTTATATGAAAACGTGTAATCTCACTTGGCACTGCTTTAAATAAGAACCCGGAAACGTTACTCGGGCAAGAAAATAATGGTAGTCAGGTATATGCAGTGACAGAGTGTGGTGGAACCTCAGTTTCCCAGTTCTGTTTTAAACTGTTCATTTTATGAGGGAAATTGTAAATAATATATTTTTAGCTTTTCATCCGACATAAAATATTCTTATTCTTCTGAATGAGCCCTTCTCCAAATCTCAATTTAAGGAAATATTATTTACATATTTTTTAAGTTATATCTTAATTATAATTATAAAGCAACTAGTATAGCCGGTTATACATAGAAGTACATAACTCACATCACATTACCAAGGCGCACCAATATAATGTTAGTGCAGATTTACCTATATAAAGTCAGATAAAAGCTTTAAAAGTTTAAAATATAAAAATATGTCTAGCAACTATGACTGTAATGTCATCCTTTTACCTATTGTCATGTTTGCTTCATTAAAGGTGGTTCACAGTTACTGTACAAAAAAAAATCAGAACAAGATAATTTTTTGCTCTAACAGTGGCGTGCGTACGAGCACTGATTTTGATATTTTTAAAGAAAAAAAAACGTTACGCCAATGGGTTTTTCCCAAATAAAATTATTTTTGAAATCCCCGTTCAATTCGAATGATAAGAGTTTCTTTAGTTTTATAGTATATGTTTTGTTTTTCTATTTTGTGTTAAGTGTAAAGTGTGTTTGTCAAATTTTCTTAGTGATAATTACATTAGCAGGCAGTAAGATTTTCTAGGCTCTTATTTTAAAAATATGTACGGTTCTAACATAGTAATTATGACCAATTAAAAATTAAAAACAAAAAATGGTGAAGGCGCCGCTCGATGTGCACTGTGACAAAATTACAAATATTTCCTAAACTGTTTAAATTTTACCGAGACGAACCAAGAGGGTATTATCGTTAGTAAATTCCCCATGGAATTTATTTTTGATGCAGGCAGATTACGATGATGTGGACATGCTACAAGTGTATTTTGNCCTTCCTCTTCAAAATGCATTTTAAATCATTCAAAAAGCTCTTTTCCTCTCCTAGAAATAGTTTATTGAAACTGATCAGTTTGGTGTATTTGTCGATATTCGGAGATTTCTCTTTACAGTATTATGGGACTAAATCAGTCTGCCGTATTAGACCTTTTTGTGCTTAGAAACTCGATAAAGGGCTATGGAGTTATAGAGTCTACAGTATTTGAATTTTTCCGCGTTGAAATTCGATCCCTAAAGTTGTGGTGTTATAGAATCAGCTCACTCGCCATATTAGTTTGGAATCTGGATTACAAGGGAGGGTAGCTTTTAAAGTTACAGCACCTAGGCCCCATTGGGCCCCTTGTACCTCCTCCCATTAGGAGATCAATCCACCTGAACCGTTAGTCAACCTATTACAGAGAAAAAGGTGGTGATGTTGCTCAGGAGGACCTCTAATATAGGTCATAGAATGCCAGCGCTCAATATTTTTGTCAAAAACATTGCATTAAATGATAAAATTTTGTTATACTCCAGTCGGCAGAGGCCGAAAAGTTACTGTTGGTGACATTTTCTTGATAACTCGGAAATAACTACACAGGTCTACTTTAAATGATGAGTATAATAACAGGCTAATTTGCTGACAAAGTATTTTATCAGGAAAAAAAGTTATTAACAATTTAATCGTGAAAAAAA